>NC_136856.1:41028174-41155674 GCF_951799975.1 Gobius niger | reverse complement strand
ATAGCCACTTTAGCATAGGGACCTCTGATGCTAACTATCATAGCCACTTTAGCATAGGGACCTCTGATGCTAACTATCATAGCCACTTTAGCATAGGGACCTCTGATGCTAACTATCATAGCCACTTTAGCATAGGGACCTCTGATGCTAACTATCATAGCCACTTTAGCATAGGGACCTCTGATGCTAACTATCATAGCCACTTTAGCATAGGGACCTCTGATGCTAACTATCATAGCCACTTTAGCATAGGGACCTCTGATGCTAACTATCATAGCCACTTTAGCATAGGGACCTCTGATGCTAACTATCATAGCCACTTAAGCATACGGACCTCTGATGCTATCTATCATAGCCACTTTAGCATAGGGACCTCTGATGCTAACTATCATAGCCACTTTAGCATAGGGACCTCTGATGCTAACTATCATAGTCACTTTAGCATAGGGACCTCTGATGCTAACTATCATAGCCACTTAAGCATAGGGACCTCTGATGCTAACTATCATAGTCACTTTAGCATATGGACCTCTGGTGCTAACTATCATAGCCACTTTAGCATAGGGACCTCTGATGCTAACTATCATAGCCACTTTAGCATAGGGACCTCTGATGCTAACTAGCATAGTCACTTTAGCATAGGGACCTCTGGTGCTAACTATCATAGCCACTTTAGCATAGGAGCCTCTGATGCTAGCTATCATAGCCACTTTAGCATAGGGACCTCTGGTGCTAACTATCATAGCCACTTTAGCATAGTGACCTCTGATGCTAACTATCATAGCCACTTTAGCATAGTGACCTCTGATGCTAACTATCATAGTCACTTTAGCATAGGGACCTCTGGTGCTAACTATCATAGCCACTTTAGCATAGGGACCTCTGGTGCTAACTATCATAGCCACTTTAGCATAGGGACCTCTGATGCTAACTATCATAGCCACTTTAGCATAGGGACCTCTGATGCTAACTATCATAGCCACTTTAGCATAGGGACCTCTGATGCTAACTATCATAGCCACTTTAGCATAGGGACCTCTGATGCTAACTATCATAGCCACTTTAGCATAGTGACCTCTGATGCTAACTATCATAGCCACTTTAGCATAGGGACCTCTGATGCTAACTATCATAGCCACTTTAGCACAGGGACCTCTGATGCTAACTATCATAGCCACTGTAGCATAGGGACCTCTGATGCTAACTATCATAGTCACTTTAGCATAGGGACCTCTGATGCTAACTATCATAGCCACTTTAGCATAGGGACCTCTGATGCTAACTATCATAGCCACTGTAGCATAGGGACCTCTGATGCTAACTATCATAGCCACTTTAGCATAGGGACCTCTGATGCTAACTATCATAGCCACTTTAGCATAGGGACCTCTGATGCTAACTATCATAGCCACTTTAGCATAGGGACCTCTGATGCTAACTATCATAGCCACTTTAGCATAGTGACCTCTGATGCTAACTATCATAGCCACTTTAGCATAGGGACCTCTGATGCTAACTATCATAGCCACTTTAGCACAGGGACCTCTGATGCTAACTATCATAGCCACTTCCAGCTTCCCATCCTGTTATTCTGTCCCTCCCTCATTAAAAACATGGCTGAAGTGTTGCCTTGGCACATTCACGTATTTCTGAGTAATCTGTAAAAACTCTGATGGCGGCCATTTTAGGGATAGGTTTGCCTGAGTCCTCCTAGGAACGCCCCCACCTCCTGGAGACGCCTCCGAGCTTTGGTCACCAGCCGAGTAACCAACCACTGCTCCTCAGCAGAACCCCCTCCCCACTGATGCCACAGACAGCGTGTGGAGGGGGCGTGTCTAAAGGCTCAGAGGTTCTTAAAGAGACAGAGGCCTATTTCAAGACATTCACTACAGCCATTTTGAGAGAGACATTTTATACAAGGCAGTTATTCTAATTTACTGCATTTACAGACCAACAGAAGGTTTGTCATCATTGTAGTGTGAGATAGACTGGTGCTGTGGGACTGACAAAAGCAGAACACCCCCTCTTTAAAGCAGAACACCCCCTCTTTAAAGCAGAACACCCCCTCTTTAAAGCAGAACACCCCCTCTTTGAAGCAGAACACCCCCTCTTTAAAGCAGAACACCCCCTCTTTAAAGCAGAACACCCCCTCTTTAAAGCAGAACACCCCCTCTTTGAAGCAGAACACCCCCTCTTTAAGGCTTAGTTACTATTGTTTGTACTTAGAGGCTATAATTTGATGGTTTACTTCCTCACTAACTTGCTTACCCTTCCTTCCTTCTTTCCTTCCTTCTTTCATTCCTTCCTTACTTACTTACTTACCTACCTACTTCCTTCCTTCCTTCCTTCCTTCTTGAAACCATAGGAAACTCTTTAGGCTGAGTACTGTACTGTCACACTGTACTGTCACACTGTACTGTCACACTGTACTGTCACACTGTACTGTCACAGCTTCAGAAGTAAAAGTTGACTGTTTTGTTTATTGTGCTGTTTTGTTTATGTTTTGTCAGATTTTGAAGGATTTAAAAGCTCAGGTCGCTGTGGGAATGTTTCTGCTGGATATTCTGTTTATCCTGGATATTACACCAAACAGTGGCTTAAACACGTGTTACACTCAGACTAGGTTATAATAGACACATTTTTTATTTTGGCCCTCCATTTTTGATCCAGCCAGCTTGCCTTGTGTGGTTCTGAGTATCCTGGTTTCTCATGATGCTCATATTGAAATCAGGTAAAGCCAAACAGGAGAAAATGTGCTCGGTTCAGGAGGAAACTAATCACGAACATATAAATGAGGACAAATCCAGGGCAAAACCAGGACGCTGAGCTGAACTTGTGCCTGTGTTTGCCTCAGTCGTGTGAAACCTGATCATGTGAAACTCCACACCGCGACCTGCTCCGTGTTTTAGAGACACCGGACCCAGTAAATATTCCTTTGTTTCCTTTGTTTGGCAGATGACGTCTGCTGCTTCCGAAGATCTACAGCTTTCATTCATTCATAGTGTCACAAATGTTTCTTTTTCCTCAAGGTCAACAGATTTTTTTTGTGTTGGGTATTCAACTCATTTTTGTAACTTTTTTGTCATTTTTTTGTCACATTTTGTCACATTTTTGTCATTTTTTCTTCAATTTTTTTTCCATCATTTTTTTGGTCAATTTTTTATCACATTTTTGTTATTTTTTCTTCCATTTTTTTAATCAATTTTCTGTCATTTTTTTGTCAAACATTTATCAAATTTTTGTCATTTTTTCGTCAATTTTTTTCATCATTTTTTTTGTCAATTTTTTAAGTAAATTTTTGTCATATTTTTCTTCCATTTTTTTTCATCATTTTTTTGGTCCATTTTTTATCACATTTTTATCACATTTTTGTTATTTTTTCTTCCATTTTTTTAATCAATTTTCTGTCATTTTTTTGTCAAACATTTATCAAATTTTTGTCATTTTTTCGTCAATTTTTTTCATCATTTTTTTTGTCAATTTTTTAAGTAAATTTTTGTCATATTTTTCTTCCATTTTTTTTCATCATTTTTTTGGTCCATTTTTTATCACATTTTTGTCACATTTTTGTTATTTTTTCTTCCATTTTTGTAATCAATTTTCTGTCATTTTTTTGTCAAATATTTATCAAATTTTTGTCTTTTTTTTGTCCATTTTTTGTCAATTTCTTGTGACATTTTTGTGACATTTTTGTGACATTTTTGCCACTTTTTCATACATTTTTCTCACTTTTTTGTCACATTTCCATGATTGTTTTCGTCTCAGTTTTGTTGCTATTTTCACAGCTTTTTTCCAGAAGCTTTTGGATTGGGGTAAAGCCAAACTGGAGAAACTGTGCTCGGTTCAGGCGGGAGTAATTACAGTCTGGTCCTTTCCATTGTCACGTGAAAACAACCCCATTCCTCGCCACGTGTGAGGAAAATTCCTCCCACTAATAATAAACTCTGTCGCTTTCTTTGAGCCGGCCGTAAACGTGGGGAAAGTGGGACGACAAACCAAAGTGACTCAGTTCTTGGCACTAAAACGATAATAAACTCAATCATTAACGTCCCGGTCACGTCTCACGCGCTCGTCCTGTTTACTGTAGAATCATCAACAGGAGTCAGGAGGGAACGTCTGCATCACAGCTACTGTTTTCATCAGCCTAAGTATTTTGCTCCGGTTTCCCCCGAACTAAAACATGTACAACGTGAGTGTGTTGTGTCTGTCACGCCATATTTAAATAAAGAAAACGTGGAAGAGCTCGGTAGCTTCTGTCTTCACCTGGTTTGGAGCTATAAGTTCATAAGTAATAACGGTATAATTACACAACATTTTGTCCAGACCTGGCGTTTGACACTCTGTGCAGACTTGGTCCTCCAGCCACTTCTTCTATGTTTTTGTTTCTTCTTCGTTGACTTCCGAGAGGGTTAGTGCTCGATCGTCTGCTCCGGAGGGACGGTCTGCTGTGAGTTTGTATAGATCTATGAGTTGGTTTGTCTAAAAATACTAATAATCCTAATCCGTAAGGTTGACCCCTTAACTCCCGCCTGAACCGAGCACATTTTCTCCAGTTTGGCTTTACCCCAATCCAAAAGCTTCTGGAAAAAAGCTGTGGAAATAGCAATAAAACAATGATGGAAATGTGACAAAAAAGTGAGAAAACATTGACAAAAAAAGTGGCAAAAATGCAAAAAATGACAAAAAATTTATAAAAAATGGACCAAAAAATGTAATAAATGTGACAAAAAAATGATTAAAAATTGACGAAAAAATGTCAAAAATGTGACAATTTGTGACAAAAAAGTTACAAAAATGTGACAAAAAAGTGACAAAAAATTGATTAAAAATTGACGAAAAAATGTAGGAAAAAATGACAAAAATGTGATAAAAAATTACAAAAAAGTTACATAAATGAGCTGAACCCCCAACAAGAAAATGTTGGAAAACAAATGTGATGACGTGAGGAAACAGATCCTCTGGGTTCAGGCGGGAGTTAAGAGCTTAACCATTTCCCTAACCTTCATTTGTGTCGTGATATCTCACGTCTTCACAGCAGACTGTCCCTCCGGAGCAGATGATCTAGCACTAACCCTTTGGAGATGCCCCTCGGATATATTCGGGGTTTGACCCTTGACCCCTGCTCTTCCCTTTGCAAATCTGATATTGGGATCCAATGTTTTAAGAGTCCGTTTGTCAATGTAGTGCATTTCTTTTCTCCTGGGAACAGACTTGATTTGTATTTACGTTGATATTGAGCTTCGTCCAGACCCGATGTTTTAATTTATTCATGTGAAGAACTGCAGGAGATGCTAATACGGTCCATTGTCTCCTCCCCTTTAGTTTGGGCTGGATCTCGTTAGTGGCACTTGTTGATTGTATTTTTGCTGATTGTATTTTTGCTGATTGTATTTTTGTATTTGTATGTTTATATATATTTTGCCAGGGTAAACGGAGACGCCTTCATAAGTGACCGCTGTGTCTCGTGGCTTCTTAACACGTCACAAACTGCATAAACTACACATCGCAGACGTCACCGCTCACATAAGCTCAGGTAAGAACATATCTCAGTGTGGAAAAACCGTGGCCTGTTCCTTTAAGGACTGGGCAAAGATTCTATTAAATATAGTTTACAAAATTTAAGATTAATTTAGTCAACTTTGCATTTATAATGTTTATTAGAATGTGTCAAAGATAAGATAATCCTTTTTGATCTCACAGTATGTCTGCATTTTGTGATACTTAACCTCTGAACTCCCGCCTGAACCGAGAGCATTTTCTCCAGCTCAGCTTTACCCAAATCCTGTAGGCCAGTGTAACGCCTCATTTGAAAGCTAAGATCTACAAAACTCATCTAATGGATCTTTTTCCTCACATCATCACATTTTTTTCTATCTTTTTTGGGGGTTTTTAAAACTCATTTTGTAACTTTTTTTGTCACATTTTTTGTCTTTTTTTTGTCATTTTATTTTGTCTTTTTTTGTCATTTTTTTTCCACATTTTTGTCACATTTTTGTCACATTTTTGTCTTTTTATTTTGTCTTTTTTTGTCTTTTTTTGTCACATTTTTGTCATTTTTTGTCTTTTTTTTGTGTCTTTTTTTGTCATTTTTTTGTCACATTTTTGTCACATTTTTTGTCACAGCTTTCTCACTTTTTTGTCACATTTCCATCAACCGGGTTTGGTTTTGGGTGAGAGCAGCGGAGGTCAGAGGGTTCACACTGAAGGGATTAGGGTCAGATGTCAAAGGTCAAACATGTGAGGCCCCGTGTCTAGACATGTGCCTCTGTTTACAAAAGAACTGAGGACCAGCTTAGATTGGCTCTTTATAGCCCAGATTCATCTCATACGTCTGATTTAAGGATGACGTCTTACAGGCGACGAAACAGGCGACGAAACAGGCGACAAAAAGGGAAGAAAAAACAACAAAACAGGCGACAAAACAGGCGACAAAAAGTGATGAAAAAACAACAAAACAGGCGACGAAACAGGCGACAAAAAGGGAAGAAAAAACAAAACAGGCGACGAATATTTTTGAAAAAACAACCAAACTTTGTAGGTCTTAGCTTTCAAATGAGGCTCTAGGCTGTAAACTCGGTTAAGGCCGGGTAAATCAGGGTTAAGAGATTAAGGTAGTTCTAGATCTTGAGACTCTCCCATCTTTCCTGACCTGCCAAACTGCAGACGTTGTCATAGATGTTTCAAAGATATTCTCGGAGCAAACACGAGCTCAGCGATTTCCCGGGGGGCGTGATTGACAGACGGCATCAGCCAATCAGAGCAACGCTGGATACGTCGCAGAAACAGCGTCAGGAAGCCTCTCCCTCCGGTTTCATGTTTTTCAAAAGGTTTAAAAAGAGCAGAAGAAAACGGTCGCCGCGCCGCCATCTTTAATGTTTTGGAAGGAGATTGACACAAGATCTTTGTGAGAAGTTATGGCAACACTGGATCTTTGGACATTGCAGAAGTTTCCTGACACAATGACACTGTGACTGTGCTGTAATCAGAGTCAAAGCAGAACAAACTATACGAGGGTGTGACCGTTTACAGTGTCGTTATTCTCCAACAAACTTAGATTAAAGCCAGTTTGAATCCAACTTCATGCT
This sequence comes from Gobius niger, assembly GCF_951799975.1. Classification (NCBI taxonomy): domain Eukaryota; kingdom Metazoa; phylum Chordata; class Actinopteri; order Gobiiformes; family Gobiidae; genus Gobius; species Gobius niger. The sequence goes on along the minus strand of NC_136856.1, from coordinate 41,148,589 downwards.
TTAATTTTGGCACAACTCCTTTTCTTGTCATGGCCCGGGTGGTCCTGGTTTACGTCTCTCATGGTTCTCGTTTGGTCCTGGTTTAATCCCGGTTTAATCCCGGTTTCCGGCGTCCGTTGAGCAAGGCACTGAGGCGTGGTGAGGCCTAATCTCAGCCTCCTCGGTGCGTCACGGGGAACAAAGGCAGTTACATAATGATATTTATGTAAGATTTAATCCTTAGAATAACTGCTCCTACACCGCCCGGAGACAGAGGCAAGACTGCAGCAGGACACGAACCTGGGACTAAACCGTGAGCAGCATGAACTGCAGGACAAAGGCCCAGAGGAAACGACGAGAAGTAGGAATACGTTACACATGGAATATGACGAAGGGAATTAAACATGTTTCAGCTCAGACCTGACTGTGACGTCAGAGCTCGTCTCCATGGAGACGGTGACTAAAGGCAGCTGAATATCACGATTAAAGAGTCAGATCCTTTCTATGATTAATTACTCCTAAAAAACACTTCCTGCCTGGTCGTCAGGAGCATGTTTTGTGTTGGCAACGGTAGAATCTTTAGTTCAGCACCTGAGTCATGTTTTTGAAGATCAGATGAGCTTTATCATTTGGTACTTTTTGGAGTAATATTATAATAAAGTATTATAATAAAGTTTGTGTTTTCTTAAAGTATAATATAAAATTGGTAACTGAATTTAAATACCTTAGATTGGTCTTCGACCCCCGACTAATGTGAAACACTATAGAAAGCAACAGAAAGCAATAGTTTCAGAGTTATTAGACACCACATCCCAAACCGTCCCTCCTGTACATGACACTATGATATTCTCACAAATATAAATCACACTGCACCACGGCCACATTATGTTATGACATTATGTTACATTATGTTATTACTTTATGTTATTACATTATGTCATTGTAATGTCATTGTACCTTGTACAATAAAGCACTGACTTATCCAGTCACACGACAGGCTGAGCTCGTCTTTGCTTTGGAGCCACAGATTCATGATTCACGGCTTCACCATCGAGCCCCTGTTTTAATAAACTCTTTCTGAAGAAGTGAACGACTGTTTATCAAAGGGTTGTTTTTCTAATGAACTATCCATTATTTTCCAGACAGTTTGATTTCTGAATTGACGTAGCAGCGAGTCAGTGTCTGTCATGGTGGAACGAGGAAAATAAACCCAAGATGATGTTCGATTGGACACAAAGCCGATCTAACATCATTGTAATATTCTTCACAAGTATAAACTGCTCAGCTTTGAACGCTTTAGTCATTTATGCTTCCTCAAACTAAACTTCAAATGTCTGAATGATCTGAACCTGAGCCTCATTTACACAGAGATGAACCAGAGACTTCGTCAGTAACATCTGCACAGCTCCTCATCACACCTGGTCAGACTTTACAGGCACTGGTGGAACTCACTGTCCACTGAACTCAAACCATATAGTTTAAAATGTTCACTTCTCGGGATAAGTCTTGGCTGAAATCGAAACAGAAATGTACACATTTGTAAAGAGCCCTGACTTTGAGTAAATGATACGTTTGTATTGGTGAGTTTTCAGAATGAAATTCAAAATGTGTAACAAATAGGACGACAGTGGCACAGATGGTAGAGAGGGTCGTCTCGTGATCGGAAGGTCGGAGGTTCGAATCCCACCTCCTGAAAGTGCACACTGTCGTTGTGTCCTTGGGCAAGACACTTCACCCACATTGCCCCCAGTGTCTGCGTGTGTTGGTGTATGAATGAGGGCATGAATGGGTGAGTGGATCCTGCTGTAAAGCGCTTTAAGTGCCTAATGTAGGTGGAAAAGCGCTTTATAAGTTGAAACCATTGAACTTTAATGCAGTGCAGAAAACAATCTAGTGCAGTTGAAAATTAGCACCAGCTACACACTGATTAAAGGGGCTCAATGCAAGCTGGTCATTTCTATACTCACTACTGCCCCCTCAGGTCATAAGTGTAAGCTTCTATATTAAGCTCGTGCATGATGAACTAACACGTTTCTGACAGAGCAGGATTTCAGAGGCAGTCGTGGTGAACAGGTCTGAGCTCATTCTACACATGAGGACATGGAGGAACATGTGGGGGAGGAAAATACTTAGTTTTAACATTTTTAAACTCTGTATAGTCCCTTTAATAATAATAATAATAATAATACAATAATTATACATTTTATTTCTATTGCGCTTTTCTTTCCTCTTTGCATCAGCTGTCAACTTATGTTTCACTTTATTCCTCAGTTTTTTCCTTTTCTATATTTTCCTGTAATTCACTTTGGAAACATTAGTGTTTTCATGTTATTTCTCTCTCATTAATCATGTCTCTTTTCACACAAACCTTTACGCTCTCTAACTACTTTAGTAATTCCTCGGGTCACTGCTCTTCACGTCTCTTTGGGTGAATGTCCTGTAAGTCCTGTCTCTGCCGCTGGACTCTGCTCAGTCCCGTTTCTCAGAATGGATCGGAGGAATGCGCTGAACTCTCCTCTGTCTGTTTAGAAAAGCAAATCCCACTGACGCTCGTCCTTCACAATAAAAGACACGACTCTGGACAAACCCAGGCTTTGAAACTCATGGCCCACAGATCCACGTTAGTCACTATGGGAGGAGAGAGAGCGCAGGTTTTCTGATGCTGAGGCAGGTTGTTGTGAAACGCTGTGAGTCTGAAGCCTCGAGATGAGAAAGTGAAGCTGAAAAAGGAAAGACATGTTTATTTACACCACACATGAAACACACAAGGCAACTCTATAGTTCAACAATGATCCTTCATCTCATTTTTACTGTAGGAATTGAGGAATATCCAAGTTTTCACGTTCATCTCTTAACCCCGCCTGGACTGAGCACGTTTTCTCCAGTTTGGCTTTACCCAAATCTGAAAGCTTCCTGAAAAAAGACTGTGTAGCTTTGAAATGAGACGTTATCTCATCACCGAAAGGCTTTAAGCTCCGGTCGAGAAGCTTTTAGGTTTGGGTAAAGCTGGACTGAAGAAAATGCACTCGAAGGCGAAGGCGGAGGGTTCTTTTAAAGGGATATTTCAGGATTTTTGACATTTCCCAGTTATCCAGAGAGTTGTTTATTTCTGGAGGGTTTTGTTTTGTTTTAATTCATGCAGTCCTACACATGCTTTTTGGTCATGTGACTTCTGTTTTTATAGCAGCCATTTTGAATGAAGTGTGATTATGCAGCAGTACAACACGTATGTCTCTACTCAGGATGAGAATGGAAGACGACTGACGGGGCATTTTTATGAACTCACAATCATTCCTCAAGAAGAAAACAGTAAAAACACAAAGTTTAAGAAACCATTGAGTCAGTGTTTAAGCTGTTCGAGATGCTAGCATGCTACCGGTTAGCCTTTAGGTCAGGTCTGCCTGAGCCGAGCTGTTACTGTGGTGTTTCCTCCGTGTTCATAGATGTGAGCCACACATGTGTTTATCGTGTTGAAGCCATTGAAGCTAAATGCTAACCGGTAGCATGCTAATGTCTTGAGCAGCTTAAACACTGACTCAGACTGAGACTGTTGACAAACTGTAAAAATCACAGAGAAAGGTTTCCTGTTTTCCTCTTTGATGTGTTCATTTAGTCTTCAGAGTGAAGCAGGTCTTTAGTAAATCCTGCTGTGGCTCCACAGACGGAGCTGCTACGTCTGAGCCACATCTGCTGCTTTTATCACAATGATCACGACTACATACAAATGCCCCGTCAGTCAGTCATCTTTCATCCTGAGCAGAGATGTTGTTACATGTTGTAGTATAAGCCTACCTCGGTATTCAAAATGGCTGCCGGAACTATGCATGATGTCATTGGAAACGCATGTATATTTGAAGAGTTGAAGTCAGCATGGCCCAGTTGTTGAGGATTTTGTCAAATGGTGAGATGAGTCTTATCTTCTCTTGAACGTTGCAAAAACAAAAGATCTGATCATCGACTTTAGGAAGAGCTCTCCCACATGTTGTAACATATATAAAGAGACAACAAGTGGAGTGTGTGGAGTCCTACAGGTGTCTTGGAACAATTACAGATTGCAAACTGAATTTTAATGAAAACTGTGCTGCTGTTTATACAAAGGGTCACCGACGACTGTTTTGTCTTCGGAAACTGTCCTTCTTCCATGTAGCTCAAACTGTGATGACACTTTTCTATCGGGCGTTCATGGAAGCGACCCGAGCTCTGCCTGGTCGCCTGGTACGGGAGCTCCTCTGTTAGAAACAAAAACGCCCTGAATCAGCCGGTCAAGTGGTCAAGCAAAGTCATTGGCCTCAGACCAGTTTGGACTTTCTGCAGGACAGACAGTTAGAGAGGACGAAGCCTCGTAAAGACTCAGAGCATCCTTTGCACTCAGAGTTTCGATGCTTCCATCTGGGCGTCGGTTTTTGATGCCGATAAACCACAGGAACCGTTTAAGAAAAGCTTTGTTCCCGCTGCCCTTTCCTTTATGAACAAGTCGGGATTAAATCACCCCTGACACGGCTTTTTATCTTTGTTACTGTCAAGTGGCTTAAATCTCAGTTGTTTTTGTACCAAAGGCACTTCCTGTTAGTATCTGCAGCACTTATAAGTTTTATATTTTATATGTGTGATGTTTTATCTTTGTATAAAGGGTTTTAATGTGTCGACTAGTTCTCAGAATTGCAAAACGAATTTACCCACGGGTACAAATAAATGAACCTAACCTAACCTTTAGTGGTGCTAGGCTAGTGCATGTCTATGGTAACTAGTAGCTCTTCATAATCCTGGGCTCGTCCTCCAAACGTTGCCAGATCTGATTTGCAGAAGCTCCTTTGTGAATTCCAGGTGTAGTGATGCGGCCGCAGGTAAACAAACGACTGTAGATCCGGTCACCGAGCAGATCACTCCGCCGCAGCGTAGCTACAACCAGGAAGCTGCTCAAATATAAGTGATTTTAAATACAAAATGGTTATATTTAAAACATTATTCAGTCACACAGACGTTTATATGGTTAGTCTGGTGTTATAAGGTGCTCTGTGTTTGGGTCAGACTGTTTTTAATGCAGGCTACTAGTTACCATAGACATGCACTAGCCTAGCACTAGCCTAGCACTAGCCTAGCGCCACGAAACTCTTCAAATATGAAACATCCCTTTACGCCGTGTCGGTCAAGACGCTCTTTTACTTTTCACACTCAGACAGTGGCTCAAACGGCCCTAAAGTAAAAGCCTCACAAACATGTTGAGGTCAGAGTGAAGGCAGATATGGCATCATGTCCCGGGGCAGGACACTCCCCCCGACCTGCCTGTGGGTGAAGATGTGAGTGAGTGGTTGGTTCAGTCAAACGAGCCGGGGGGGGATCGAGCCGTCGGCAGATCAGTGGTTTGAGAAACTCGTCCAGCCTGTAAATCGGAATGTAAATGTTCAGAAGTTTTGTTTTTTCTACACTCACTTTAAAGGGACTGTACGGAGTTTAGAAATGTAAAAATGTTCCAGCCGTGTCCTATAGACTGAGCTCAGACCTGTTCACCACAAAACCACCTCTAAAGTCCTGCACTGTCGCTCAGAGAGGGGGTCATCAGGGTCCGAAGTGACGTCATGCACGAGAACCTGCAGTTACGCGTCAGACCTGAGGCGGCAGCAGTGAGTGTAAAATAACTGTGAGCCGATGCAGTGAAAATGCTAAAAAGCGTTAAAGTTAAAGTTAGAAAATACTAAATAATAGTTTGTTTGTTTTTTGGTTAAAACGTAGCTAAGTTTAAAAAGTCCAGTTTAAAAGACTAAATGTAAAAGCGTTAAAAGATAAAAACAGTAAGATTCAAATGCATTCAAGCTGTGCAAGAGTTAAAAGAGGTAAAAAAGCCTCAGTCTAAGTCACTCCCGTTACTTCGACACCTCGGATCATCAGTTTGAGCTGAGTTCAGGTGTGGGAGCAAACAGAGACTGTCATGTGCATTTTTCAATCTGCATAAAACTAAATATATTGTATTTGGAAACAAGGAAGTAAATAAACCGTGTCAACTCAAAATGGGGGAGGTAGAAATGTAAAGGGTGTTTGTAACAAAGGGAATCAATATTGATAAGTTAAATAGGAAAGTGCACATAAATACACTAAAGACTAACATGTCTAAAATGATTGCCAGACTATGTAAAATAAAAACCTCTGTGAATCAAAACGCATTATATTTACTGTACAATCCCCTCATCCTTCCACACCTGAGCTGTTGTGTGGAAATATGGGGGAAAACCTATAAAACTAACATACAACCTGTCTTTTTATTGCAAAAGAAAGCAGTTAGAGTGATCAGCCACGCAGAATATACTCCAACAAATCCCCTTTTTATCAGACTCAATATCTTCAAATTACATGATCTTGTTGATGTTTCCACAGCAGCTCACAGTCTCAGGCTCCCTCAGAGTTTACAGGAGATGTTTCAAACTAGAGGATCTATAAACAACCTCAGAGGAACTGATCTGCTACAGAAACACTAAGAGGAGGAGTTTATCAGTCAAAGGCGTTGATCTATGGAACGGTTTATTCAACTTAAGGTATAAGTTAAACCTGATAGAGACGTATAGAACACTTGAATGAAAAGCATTAGAAAAGAAGTCGATCGAGGAAACAAAGCATCATTTGTGTTTGTTGAAGTTTAAGTTTTGTGCTTAAGTGTTTCCATGGTTGGTATTAGAGAAAGTGTATAATGAGTCTCTTTGGACACAGAGTCACAGTTTGTAAAAGTGTTTAGAGGCAGAATAAGTCTCAGCTTCAGCCTGAACCCCTTTCGGTCAGGCTTCATTTAGATTAAACTCTTAATGTATGTGTTTTTCTTATTGTATAATGTCTAAGATCTTTGGAAAACATGTGACATGTGATTTAAATGTTCATAATGACCGAAGAAAATAAATTAACTAACTAACAAACTAACTAACTTTATATTTGTCTAATAAACGGACTTCACTGGATCACGTCTCCCTCGTCTTCAGTGTAAGAAACCTCTCACGTCTGGCAAACTGTGGCTGTTCAAATGAGCCACAACAATAACCAAATTACATGTAGCCTCTTTAACAGCAGCTTGATTCATTCATTTTCCACATGTTTTAAAACACGGGGCACATGAGGGGTTTTTACACGGCAACTAATCTACACGCCTGAAAAAAGGAACAAAAGAACTCACAAAATGAAATGAAAGAAGGTTTAAAAACAAAACATAAAACAAAAAGTATGTTCTGCAAATTCATCACAGACGAGGCGGAAACAACAAAACAACATGTACATCAAAGACGTTACAAAAACAAATGTATACAATATATTATATATGTACTTATACATACACACATATACAGTACACATATTTGTTCTTCTTTACTAAAATAATAATATGGTCATTTGTAAATACAAATGCTCGTTTGTTTCTCTGTTCCAGTTTATGCACAACAGTAACAAGCTTCACTTAACCACATTAAGGTTTAAACTGTTTTTTGAAATAATGAAGGAATTGCTCCTTTTAAGATCATTGTTGAGATCGTTCCACAAGTCTCGACCCCTTTGACCCAAATAGTGTTTTAAGATGATTTTGAAAATATTATAACACAAATCAGAGCCTGGATATAATAAACATTTCCTGTATATAATTAGGTGTGGTCCTGAAATTGGCAAAGCGAGTCCTGAGTTCCAGTGCATCAGGTGTCGCTCAATAAATCTGTCAAATGGGATTAAACGCTTCCTCGTTAGTTCAGGTTCAATCGAGTCTCAGAGCCAAACATGTGTTGATCCCTGAGGCAGTTGTCAAAGCATTTCTGCGCAGTCACTGTGTTTAATCACTGCAGAATGTTGGACTCTCAGTCACTCCCAGAGTCGTCGTGGATTATAGTTACTCAATGTATTATTAGGCTTAAGGGTAAAGTTAGAGCGACTGTAAGGTCTTAGTCATGGTTAACAAGGGTTTTCTCAAAGCTGCTGTTCTCGATTAGGGAGAAAGTGATAAAGTGTTACATGGCATAAACTCATCTGAACGGAAGCAAAATGTCCCTCAAATAAGAACAGGAAACTGTCACTGGAGTAAATCTTTCTGCCCTTAAAGGGACTATTCAGAGTTTAAAAATGGGAAAATGATCTAATTTCCTCCCCCTAAATGTTCCAACAATGTCCATAGGCAAGTCTGCGTCACAGAGCCCATTTTCAAACACCGCGGGTTAGTGGTTAGTCTGGTGTTATCAGTGACTCAGGTGCTCTGTGGGTCACACTGTTTTTAATGCAGGCTAGCTGATACCATAGACATGCACTAGCCTTGCACTAGCCTAGCGCCATGAAACTCTTCAAACATAAGAACTGCATGAATTACAAAAAACAAATATCTCCATAAATCAGCAACACTCTGGATAACGAGGAAATGAGGCCCTGTGTCAAACATCCTGAAACATCCCTTTAAGATATTTCTTAAAATGTAGGATTTCCTGATATTTAGTATTTGTATTATATTACTTTTCATCCTTGCAAGTTTCACACAGAAAAGTCAAGTCCAGGAATCAGACCTGGCTCGATCCAAGATTCAGATTTCGTCGCCAGAAATATGGGAAATTCTGGGCTTTTCTTTGGGCATAAAATATGTTTTATATGTTTTATATGTTTTATATGTTTATATACATGTGTGAGACACGAGCTCACTGTAAACTCAAGAAGTTTTACCAAAAAGCTCACATTGAAAGATAAATTAATAAATCAGCTGCAGCGTTCCCCAGATGTTCCCCCAGATGTTCCCCCAGATGTTCCCCCAGATGTTCCCCCAGATGTTCCCCAGATGAGCAGCAGGCGTTCATTTCTAACCGGGGAAAGTGTCTAAGGTTTGATGTTCATCCAAAACGTGACTTCTACAATAAAGATAAAGATAAACTACAAGTGGTTAATGGAAAACTGAGCAAAGTGGGTCAAAGATTTATGGGTTAGTCCCGGTTTAGTCCCGGTTTAGTCTCGGTTTAGTCTCGGTTTAGTCCCAGTTTAGTCCCGGTTTAGTCCAGGTTTAGTCCCGGTTTTAACTGCTTTAACTCTTCGTTGTCAGGATCTGTTTGGTTAATGGTTTCCGCCTGGTTTCTGGTCCTGGGACACGACTAAACCAAGAGAGCGAGATCTAGTTCAAGAGGCTCCAGAAACAACTCTGAGCTCGGAAACGTCCAAACCATCTCGCATTTTCTCCAGCTCGGCTTTACCCAAATCTAAAAGCTTCTTGACTGTAGAGCAACCGAGTCATTTGAAAGAAAGACGTACAAAACTGATCCTAAGTTTTTGCCGCATCTGAAGTGTTTTTGTCTCCTTTGTTGAGTTTTATATGTTGCTCCTCTTGCTCTTTTTTCCATCACTTTTTTGTCACATTTTTGTTTTGTCTTTTCTCTTTTGTTGCTTCTTTGTTGTTGTTTCTTTTTCACTTTTGTGGCTTTTTAACATCACTTTTCCGTTGCTATTTTGTTGTGTTTTCATCACTTTTTTGTCACATTTTTGTCGCTCTTTTGTTGCTTCTTTGTTGTTGTTTCTTTTTCACTTTTCCGTTGCTTTTTTGTTGTGTTTTCATCACTTTTTTGTTGTATGTTTGTCGCTTTTTTATTTTGGTACATTTGCTTTTCCACCATGTTTCTGCTGCACTTTCGTTGCTCTTTTTTGTTGCTCTTTTCTGACGAGCTTTTAGATTTGGGTAAAGCCAAACTGGGGGAAATGTGCTTGGTTCAGGTGGGGGTTAAGAGGGTGAAAGCTCTACTTCTACTCCTAATAAGCTATTAATCAAAGGAATAACCATATTACATGTATGCCCTCTAGTGGTCGGTACAGACATTGCATCACAAACGCACAATCACTTAAAAAAAAAATCACATTTTATTCTGAAAATCAAACAGAAACATCATGTACTTGTCCCAGATGATCCATACGTTAATAACACATTTATCTTGGTTCTATCGTCCTTGACACGGATTATCTCACATCTGTTTTAGACTCCAGTCCTCGTCCTTAAAGGCTTAAAGGCTCCATACCTGATTCTTTTCTAATAGTGGAACACATCTTGTTTGGTCCTCGTCTAGTATAATGTCCAATCCAAACACTGTCCACCTAGTTACAAAGCATCTGTATCAGTGTCATGAACTCTCAGGCCGGTTTTCTAGCATTTCTGTGACACTGCAAGTTGTGAAACGTGACATAAACTCGTCCCTGTGAAGAATCAGGAAAAAACAATCGTGTTATTCAGTGGTTTCGTCTTTCATTCTAAATAAATCTGGTATAGGCCCTTTAATATATCACACTATAATGATGACAAACCTTCTGTTGGTCTGTAAATGCAGTAAATTAGAATAACTGCCTTGTATAAAATGTCTCTCTCAAAATGGCTGTAGTGAATGTCTTGAAATAGGCCTCTGTCTCTTTAAGAACCTCTGAGCCTTTAGACACGCCCCCTCCACACGCTGTCTGTGGCATCAGTGGGGAGGGGGTTCTGCTGAGGAGCAGTGGTTGGTTACTCGGCTGGTGACCAAAGCTCGGAGGCGTCTCCAGGAGGTGGGGGCGTTCCTAGGAGGACTCAGGCAAACCTATCCCTAAAATGGCCGCCATCAGAGTTTTTACAGATTACTCAGAAATACGTGAATGTGCCAAGGCAACACTTCAGCCATGTTTTTAATGAGGGAGTGACAGAATAATAGGATGGAAAGCTGGAAAAAGTCAATTTTGCAGAACACCCCCCCTTTAAATAAACACCTTTTCTCCCTCTGTATCCAGTGCATGGGTTTGTTGTATCAGCTCATATATATTAGTCATATGCAGTGTTGGGCAGTAACTGTAAGAGGTTAAAATCCGCCTTTGTGGAAGTGTCGCATTTACATTAGTGTGGGCCTGGCTGGTCTGAGTCCAGGGCCGGTTTTCAGTCCGAGTCCGACCCCGGTGACGTTACTATTTCATTTGAGGGGATTTAGAACAGTCACTTTCCTAAAATCAAACAAATACAATCGTTGAATTTCAATTTCATAATCATAGCTTTGTCCTTCTGGGCTGCTTTCTCCCATTCCTAATTAGTGGTAAATAAGTTAGTGTAGATGTAAGTGTAGAATGAACATAATATGAATCAATGAGTCAGTATTTAGATGACAGAATATTGGACAAAGTGATGGAATACATTACAAAACACCTTTTAAAGGCGAGTATTCAATATCCTAATACAATTTCAACGTATTCTCCCCAACATTGACAATAGATTTGGTTCTAGTAGTGGAATAAACACGGCCTGACCAAAGTTAACGGTTCTGATCTGGGGTCTGGTATTAAAGCCCCATTGAGAATCATTGGGATGTGCTGGAGAGGGTGTAGTGGTCACGCTCTCCCATCATCAATAAGACCTGGGTGGAAAGTCGATGGGACACTTGTGAAAAGGTTAGTATGGGGGGTAGGGCTGCTCGATTATTGAAAAAATAATAATCACGATTATTTTTGTCATAATTGAAATCACGATTATTCAAACGATTATTTGTTGCCTTTAAAAAAAATCAATCAAAAAAAAAGACAAAAATCCATCAAAAAAAGACAAAAATCCAGCGAAAAAGTGACAAAAATCCATTAAAAAAAAAGACAAAAATCCAGCGAAAAAGTGACAAAAATCCATTTAAAAAAAAGACAAAAATCAATCAAAAAAGTGACAAAAATCCATTAAAAAAAGACAAAAATCCCAAATTTGAAAAAAAAAAAATGTGGAAAAAAAATTTGAAAAAAAAAAAATTTGAAAAAAATTTGAAAAAATAAATTCTAATTGATTTTTTGCGATTATGCTTATTTTGTAATCGTTTACTGTTGTAATCGAAATCGTAATCGAATTTCGATTAATTGCACAGCCCTAATGGGGGGGAGAATAAACTAATCTCAGTGAAGGATTTGGATGTTAGGAATGAATAACAAATGTCCCCTCTCCCACTGTTGTTGGTTTAGTCACAGCTCAGTCCTTGTTTGTTTATTGAATTTAATATTTAGGGCGTGGCTCCCCTCAGCAGTAGATAAAGTGCAGACACTGTGATGGCGCTCGCTGTAGAAACCACCACCGTGTTGACCAGCTCGCTTCTCCTTATCCTCTCATGGAAGTTTATCTGCGCGTCCTCTAAACTCCTGACCAGAACCTCTTCGTTCAGCACATGTGCGGGTTTCACTTCAACTCGCTGCGTCTTCTCCGTCTTCTGCGGCTCCTCCGGCTTCTCGACGACTCTCCGCTGCTCTACGATCATCTTAACCACCGCCACGTCGCTCTGCATGGACTCCAGGCCCGTCTTCAGCCCGTCCAGAACCTTCTGCGTGGCCTGCTGCTCCTCCTGGAGATGGTGCAGGGCAGAATCAAAGCCTGAAGGGGCCGGACTCGACTGGATCTGAGGAGGAGCTTCGGTTGTTTTGTGGCTGGTCGTGAAGCTGAGCAAAGCCAGTCTCATTTGGCCGATGAGGGATCCCAGCTCGTCCTGTTGCGTGCGGTGATTCGAAGCCTGGGCTCGTAAAGCTTCTTGTAGGTTTTCTGGTCCTTTCTGGGCTTCAAGTAGCAAAGTCTTTAGCTCCTGAAGGGAAGAATATTTGTTTAAGATTAAGGCGGGTTCATTTTTAGATAGTGTTGATCACCCAAAGTGTGCACAGGGGGTGGACACGATGAGACTCCAGTGAAACCTTTGTGTTATATTTATGGGAGTAGAATGACCCAGGAACCTCTGTAAATCTGAACTAATCCATTGAATTTTGTCAAAACAACAAACAAATAAATAAATAGAATAACAATGCTTCTGCAGATGCTCAAAGTTGCTTTTGAAAAATGCAGATTTTGAGTCTCAGTTTGTTCCTAATCTCTCTGTAATTCTGTCACAGAGTTAAAACAGTCACAAAGTTCAAAGTCCTCTCTTCAGCTCATGTGAACTATGGTATAATTCATTCCTCTTAAAGTCCAAGGAAGAACTTTCAGCCATGAGAACCATGTGGCAGATTTGTGAGGCTCTGTTTGTTTGTTTTGGCCTCGGCTCCAACTGAAATACACTCTAGAACATGAACGTCTGCGATACAGACACTGCGTCACCTTATTCTGCAATATTATATTTTCTGTATGTGTGAATCTCTGTCAGAGGAAAAACCTGTGATTTGGAAACACCCTGTGGCTCTTTGTTCTACAGATACTGCATTCATAATAACTCTGTAACCCTGTAATCCTCCTCACCTGCAGTCTGACCCTGTTGACGTACGTGGACCCCATGACTCCGATCAGGGCCCCCAGCACAGACCCGATGATGGACCAGTTCTTGGTTCGCTCGGCCCTGGTGCGCTCCTTCTCGTGGCTCGCTCTCACAGCAGCAGAAAACAGAGCGAACTTCTCCCTCTCCGAGCTCTCGGCCAGCTCGTAGGCCGAGCGCAGTCTGCGGTCCTCCTGGGGGAGGCACAGAGGGTTAGGTTCTCGCCGAGGTCAGGGGCGGTGCTGCTGCTCAGTCCCGGTACCTGCAGCAGCTTGTGTTCTACAGTGGCCAGCTCCAGGTAACGCGGCTCCTCCCGGGACACTCGATCCAGCCGCTCCCGAACCTCCTTCAGTCGGACCTGCAGAGCCTCCAGGCTCACGTGGGCCTCTCTGACCAGCGACCGAGACACCATGAAGTCTGACTCAGCCTGACAGAAACAGCCAGGGAATAATGAGCTTTCTCTCTGAACTAAAATCACCTGGAGCTAGATCGGGACGTTTCTCAAAACAGTTTAAGATCATCATTATCCTTCTATGGTAAATGTTTATTATCGAACAGGTTTAAAAGCTGCAAAGCTTTTACATGATTTATTCAACTCCAGAATTGTCTGATCACATCTGGGGAAAATATGTCACAAACAATTAAAACATATATTTAATTTGATGTTTATGAAATAGAAAAATAAATATGTTCTGTGGAACAAACAGGTTATTTAACCTGTGTCGATCGAGTTACAAACCAAATAACATTTGAAATATATGTTCCTGTGTCTGACCTGTGTGACTTGCGTCTGCGCCTCTCGGACTTCGTTGATTCCCACAAACTCTTCGTACTGACTCCACCACGAGTTCAGATTAGCACTGGCCGCTCGAGACGAGCTCTGCGCCCACTGTCGGCCCAGCGCTGATGCATTCTGGGAAACGTACACACACATAACAACACCATACACGATAAGAAACCCGGTGGTCCCATGACTGACACAGTAACACGTGTCATGTATGACCAGTACATGTTAAGCATTGACAGCAGGATGGGGAGAAGTTAGACGTCACTTCGACCTCCAAACACTAACAATAACCTCAGATCAGAATCCTTTATTAAAGCTGGGGTTTGTTGTTGGTGTAACACATCACTGTGCGAGTCACAGATACACAAACGATGCAACATTACAACAGATTTAGACACAAACACATTAACACAGTCCCAGAGTTTCTTACCTGTAAAGTGGCGCGTGCCTGTTCTTTGACGTTCTCCGCTCTGTTCCTGACGTTCTCCGCTCTGTTCCTGACGTTCTCCGCTCTGTTCCTGACGTTCTCCGCTCTGTTCCTGACGTTCTCCTGCTCTTCTGGTGTTTTAGGGTTCGGGACGTCGCTGTAGAACCGAATCACAGGAGCAAAGACTTTTCTGGGCCCGTGCAGAGAAAAGCGGCGCGACAAAACGCACATCTGGATCCCTCTGTGTCAAAGTGAAACGGTCACAGGCTTTTACACAAACCTGAAATTCATCTGAAATACAGGAACACTGGACGTGCAGGTTAATATTCGGGCTACGGCGAATATGACAACATTGCAATCAGAATATGATCCTAACAGTAGTGATGTGCCGATCGTGTCGAGGCTTCGAAGCGTGTGCCGAGTAATCTAGAGCAGTGGTTCTCAACCTTTCGGAGCCGCGACCCCCATTATAACAGTTAATTAGGATCGTGACCCCCACCCGGGTCAGACCATGGGAAAAACAGGGACATTAACCCCTTAACTCCCGCCTGAACCGAGCACATTTTCTCCAGTTTGGCTTTACCCCAATCCAAAAGCTTCTGGAAAAATGCTGTGAAAATAGCAACAAAACTGAGACGAAAATAATGATGGAAATGTGACAAAAAAGTGACGAAAAAATGACAAAAATGTGATTAAAAAATGACCAAAAAATGACAAAAATTTGACAAAATGTGACAAAAAAATGACAAAAATGTGACAAAAAAGTGACGAAAAATTGACAAAAATGTGACAAAAAATGAACAAAAAATGAACAAAAAATGACAAAAATGTGACACAAAAATTACAAAAACGTGATCAAAATGACAAAAAAAATGACAAAAAATGATGAAAAAGCTACAAAGATGAGTTGAATACCAAACAAAAAAATGATGGAAAAAAATCTGATGACGTGAGGAAAAAGATCCTCTGGGTTCAGGCGGGAGTTAGGAGGTTAAACTATATAACTCTTAAAAAACAAAGAAAAAACAATGGCTAAAAACAAAAATGAATTAAATTTAGAACAAATAATGGCCCCCTGGTAAAACAGCACATATGCTACGACGCCATAATAATAATATTAAAATACATATTTTATCTATATGCTCTGGCGACCCCCCACATTTGTCTCGCGACCCCCTAGTGGGTCCCGACCCCCAGGTTGAGAAGCCCTGATCTAGAGGAGTGTCTATTGAAGCGCGGATCGATGCGTGTGTTGATCACGTGTGTGGTGACGTTCGAAGCCTCGGGAAGCGGCCGCACCACGTGACTGATTCAGGAAATGATTTGCGTGTTTGAAGCGCGATTCAAAACAAAAGCGACAGTGACATTTTGAGTGTTTGTGTTGGACATAAACAAAGTAACACAAGCACATTTTCCATCACAACTCCATGAATTCGCAAATTTAGTCTTTCAGCCCCAACATTTATTATAAGCACTCAGCATGTTATATATGTGGACCTGTCCCTTTTTAAATCCTGATTAAAGACTCATCTTTTCAAACTTGCTTTTAATACTTAGAGACACTGAATTGTGTCCAGGTTGTAAACATTTGGTGTGTTTTTTGGGTTTTTTTGTATTGTTTTTATCTTCCTGTGAAGCACTTTGGTCCTCCTGGTGTTGTTGTAAAGTACTATATAAATACACTTTTACTGATTGATTGATACATTTCTTGTCCACATGATGGCGCAGTGGAGCAAAGCACCTTGATGCTTCGAACCATGTGTGATGCAATTGGCTGTGAGGCTTCAACGCTTCATGGGGCTTCATCTTGCCATCACTACCCATCACTATGAATATAAATAATACATTTGAAATCTTAATATAAAAACACAAAGCTAGTCTGTTTATTCACTTCTACAAATCAAAATATCTTGATTAAATGAACCATGCGACAAAACTGTGACCTTTTTGCAATATAATGTTTATTTTTAATCATTTGATTTAGTATTTTAAAAATGTCAAAACCCCCAAAACAAAACCAGTGTTTTTTGTTGTACCTCATTTGTAGTTATGGAGGTGGTGAGTGAAGAGGAGAAAAGTTATTCACATCACAATTGGCCTGTGGGAAGAGAAGCAAACACACACTGGTTACTGGTTCCGAAATGTAAGGGGGGAAAGTTTACAGTGTAAAAAATAAATCTTATATAAAAAATAACCTTTCTCGGGACAGATCCGGGAAGGTGACCAGTTCCTCATATGATTCATTCACAGTTAGCGTTAGCTGAAACACTCTGGCTCCTAAACTGTTTTCAGCAGAATGTGTCGCTTCCCCTCATGTTCCGCGAGCTCCGTTTCCCGCGTGACAGAGAAACATCCCGGATTCTGAGGCTGTCATGTCACTTTTCGCAGTTTGTCAAGGCTAATTTGTTAGCATCCGCATGACCCACGGTGAACTGTCCCTTTCTGCTCAGGCGCGCCTCTGACGTACTACTTCCGGTGTGCGACGGGGGTCCTGACGGCACGGATTGTGAAGCACGAACCCGGCGGCTAGATTCTGTTTGGAAATTCGCTTTGTTTTCCTCTTAGAACGACACGAGCAGGAATCAGACATGTCTGGAAGGGACGGTGAGATGTTTTCTTATCGCGCTGCTCGTTAAAGTGGCTTTAAATGAATTTAAATTGCGTGAACAGAAGAAAGAAAGGGAAACAGTGTCGAGCGGATTTAGCATCTAACGGCTAAAGCAGGCGTGAGGTGTTTAGCATATGTCTTTCTTTAGAATCTGCTTCTGAAATAAAGGCCTCGTGTTGTGTCTTCTCCGCAGATGTTTGTGGACCTGTCACTGTTTTAACCCTGTGACTGTGGCTGGATTCATGCCGTGTTTTTGTGCTCACGCCTGGTTTCATTCTGTGCTTCACTATGAATGTGCATTTATCCGTCAGACAAATGTGATCAAATAAAGAGATATCTGTTTGTTCTAGGTGGTAAAAAGAAGCCCCTGAAGGCGCCGAAGAAGCAGAACAAGGACATGGACGATGTGAGTAAATGCTGGGCAGAGTTAAATGATGTCAAACAGGAGAAAGAGGCTGTCATCTTCTTCTTCTTCTTCTTCATTTATCTGGTCATTTTTGTTCCAGGACGAAATGGCGTTCAAACAGAAGCAGAAAGAGGAGCAGAAAGCCATGGAGCAGCTGAAAGCCAAGGCTTCAGGGAAAGGACCTTTGGGTATAACAAGATCACTTCATTTTCATCTGTAAACTTGGATTGTTAGTTAGTAGTGTGTGGCAAAATCAAACCATAACGACGCAGACTTGTATTAGGGGACAGTTTAAGATGAGCGAGTCGTGCTCAGGCGGCTCCAGGCGGCTCCTCGCAGTCGGATTCATGTCCAAGATGCTCTGATGCAATCTCTGCAACGGCCATGACGCTCCCGCGAGAGCAGGGCACGTGGAGAGCCTCGGGCCGGCGGTGAAGCTGCGTTTCACTGCCTCGCTCGGCTGCCTGAGCTACAGAAGCAACACGTGCACTGACAGCGGACTGACTGATGGGTTTTGATCAGAAACCTGTCGCCCTGAAGCTCCGCAGCCTCCCCCCTTCTCATTAGAGATCTGCTCTGATCTGCAGAAATGCCTCATTGACAGAGAGTGCCAAGGAAGTGACCAACATGATACCAGCATTTAAATAAGCAGAAGTTTGTTATTCTAATCCTAAACTGTAAGAATCGTCTCTTCTTCGCTCTGGTGGTGAAGTGTAGGGCTGAAGGTGGTGAGGATCAGGGCAGAAGGTGGTGAGGTGTAGGGCTGAAGGTGGTGAGGATCAGGGCTGAAGGTGGTGAGGATCAGGGCTGAAGGTGGTGAGGATCAGGGCTGAAGGTGGTGAGGATCAGGGCTGAAGGTGGTGAGGATCAGGGCTGAAGGTGGTGTGGATCAGGGCTGAAACGACGAATCGATTATTGAAAGAGTCAACAGCTGTTTCAGTGATCGATTAATCGTTTTCTGGTTCACACAGACTTAAATGGAGCAAAAATGACATAAAAACTGTAGTATTTTTGATGAAAACCTACTGTGTTTTTCTAGTTAGGGTCTGTAGTGTTTTGTACATTGTAAATTTCATGAATCGAGCCTTCAACAAACATTTCCCTTTAGTTTAGTCCATCAACACTTCCTCAAGCAGCGCCACTTAAGTTATATGTGATAAAAAACATCATTCACAGCCAAGCGATTACTTGTTTAATCGTAATAATAATCAATAGATGAATCGATTACTAAATATTCGTTAGTTGCCGCCCTAGTGTCTGTCTTGTCTGTTGGAGAAGCATAAACGTGTTCATCAACTTTTCAAATAGTTTAATTGAAAATCCCAAATTCTTTCTAACAAACGTGAGCCGCTGCGTGATCTGAGGCTCCTCTGTTCTCGGGGTCGTGATGTGGCCGAGGTCTTTCTCCGCCCTCGGCCGCCACCGCCGCCTGCTCCACTTTAAACACGCCTGGCTTTGGTTGCCACGCTGTTTATGACGTCACACGTGCAACCTTAATACACAAGACAATTTCATACTTTCCCATACAATTGCCGAATAAGCTACTAAATATTTTAACATCCAAATGTGTGAAAACCAGGCCTGGAAGTTGTTTATCTAGAAAGTCTTTGTTTTCTCATTTCCTCAATGCAAATTCTTCAGGAAACTCATGACTTTATTTGCTCCGATTATCAATAACTGCTCCTGTTTTCTCTTACGCCAAACAGTTCACCAAGTCCACACACATTTCAGTTTCTCTAGTTTCTGATCTTTTACATTTATTGCTGTATAAATGTTGCATCATCGTGGCTGATTTGACGGTTTTTAAAAAGCTGCTTTCTCTTGTGTTTCGCAGTCAGCGGCGGCATTAAGAAATCGGGAAAGAAGTGAGCGCCACGGACCACGTTTCTTCACTGTGTAACATTTGTACGATTCTGGATTTCTCTGACAACCCGGCGCCTTTAACCCAAACCTAAAGAAGACAAACCATGATGGAAGTGAGATGTGAGACCAAACGCTGCTTCTCCCCCCAGTATTTGACAAACCTCACCTTCATATATTTCAGTTCTGGTGTCGTTTAATTGTAAAGAGAATGAAATAATAAAGATTTTTTTGTAACTGGTCTGTGTTCTGCAGTCTTGGGGAAATGCAAACTTTTCATTCGAGTCAAATGCAGGATTGTCTTTGAAAATATTTCATTTATTTGTGGTCGTGGGTGATTTGATTGGAGGGATTGACTAAAGCAAAAGTTCATTAGGCTGACATGAAGGGGGATTTTCATTACATTTTGATTGACCATTGGTAACTTGCTATTCCACTGCTGTGTTTACTCTACATATTCCCACATTTATGCCTATTTTATTATGATATAATAGTTCCGACTCAGGCTTATCTTTCAATTCAAACGTCCTGATTCTTTTCAGGAATGATTCAAAGACATGCAGGGACAGAAATGCCTTCAAGTTCATGAAGTTGATCCAAATGCTTTATAATTAGATGAGTGTTTTCCCCACAATTATCTGAGTTTACAAAAGGGGCGGGAACCTTTGGGAACCTCACGAGTCGATACGATGCGCGATACATGGCTCACGATAACAATAATCTCACGATACTGTGATAATCGATGTATTTCACAAAAATAATCAACAAAACTGTGTTGATTTCGTCGACTAGAATATTGAGTCTTAATTTCAGTCAAAGTGATATTTTTGTGACTAAAATTGGACTAAAACTAAATGAAAAGTTTCTCATGAGACTAAAACTGTGACTAAAATGTCCAGATATTTGAGTCGACTAAAATCAGACTAAATAAAAATGAAAAGGAGAGACTAAAATCATCCAAACTTGTATTGAGCGTCTGAAAGAGCCTCAGATCATGTTTAAAGGATCAGCTCTGAGCTTTGTTCATGTGGAGCAGAAACATGAAGCAGAGGAACAACATTAAACATGATTATAATGAATATTATCAATGCAAAGTCCACTACATTAGTCTGAAATTTAGTCGACTAAAACTAGACTAAAATTGAAATGATTTTTTTTTTTTTTTTACTAAATCTCGACTAAAATTGAATTACATTTTAGTCAGACTGAGACTAAAAATAAAATAAAACATGTTGCATTTGTTTCCCTTTCTCTTAAATAAACGAATAACTGATCCCTGACTCACTCACTGGGTCTATTGACCAAATGAATCTTATTTACAATTATATAAACTATCTTTAAAAGTAATATATCTGTGGGCCAGTGTTTGGTCCAAGTGCTGCCTCTGCTGTTCTGACTGAGTTCTTCATCACTGGCCTTTGACTGAAATATAATGTGAACATAAATGTCAGGTCAGATGTTTCCAGCTCTCAGGTCTCAGAGTCTCACTGTGTAAAGACAGGACGGGGGAAGAAGGCCTTTTCCTACTTTGGACCAAATATCTGGAATGGGTCAAATATTTGTGTGTTTATAATCTTTAATCTGTAAAAATCCCTTGTAAATGAAAAAATATCCTCCATGTGACTGTTTTATAATATTCTAAGTATTTAGATGATACTTTATTATGTTAATGTTGCTGTAATTGTCTTACTGTTCCCTGTTTTTTATTTTTTTTATTTTTCATTGAAAAGTCTTTGAGTACACAGAGTATGCCGGGGGTAACAGAATTGTACAATACAATTATTCAGTTACAAATATATTATATTTTGAGCAAATACTGATTTGTTTTCAGAAGAGTATCACTAAAAAATGTGCAAAGTTGTGTTTCTGCTTAGAATATTTACATTTGTGAATATAACATTTGGACACAAGGATGAGTAAATGAATGACAAAATAGACGTCTTCATTCTTTTGCTTCTGAAGAAACAAAAAATAACGTTTTCCCATTTCAATGTAAAGTCCTTGTGTAGATGTTCAATTATAAAACTACAGAAGTCTTTCCAGAATGTCTTGGGATAAGAACATGTCTCTGGATGATCTCAGTTCACATCAATGTCCCTTTTGAATTTGGTCATAAAAGAATGAACTGGATAATATTTATGGATGATTTTGTACGAAACCTCTTTTACTTTATTTGTTGGAAATAACAGTAAGTCAGTTGTAGTCAGTGCAGCCCTGCTACGTCATTAATATGCATGACGTCATCAAAAGTATTACTATTGAAATAAAAAATATCGGTATCGTAGCTGCAAAATATATTTAAAAAAATGGAGATATTGTCACACTCCTAGTTTACAATGTACTGGAGGAGGACAAACATAAGTTCAGGTTCAGGGCCTTTATTGACTTTATTTATTTTATACATTGTTTAAGTTACATGTTAATGATCACGTGAGGTTGTGTAATTAAGTATTTCCCCTCATGCAAACAATAAACAACAACCTGTGAACATGACACAAACTCAGAAATGAAATGTGTTTTAGCTCAGGCGATATTTAAGCCCCTCCCGCGGGGTCCTGACAGGAGACTTTGCCGCGGTGCACTCTGGGCCCTTCCTTTTCCATCCCAGACTCGCTCCTGCAATCATGGGTACGTGTAAAGAACATCTCCAAACACACGAAAATGCCCCCGTTTCCTTCAGACTTACGCTTCGATCCGCTTCGTAACGTGTCAGACTCGGTCCTCGAGCTCGTTTATTTCACCAAAACGCGCGGAGAGTCCAAAATTTAGTCTTTATGTTTGGCCTGATTCTCCGCAACGTGGAGCGGCCATGACGGCGTGTTAGCCGCGTTAGCTTAGCCGTTAGCTTAGCCGTTAGCACCGCGATGCTCAGCCGTGGCCTCTCCGTCCACATCTGTCAAACTGTTTTATCAAATTCTTTCTGTTTGTGTTTCTTGTGACGCATTTGAAAGTTAACGTGTTTTAATCGCAGAGTTTGAGAAGTTTGTTTGTAAAAGCCGAGGTTCCGGAAGCTTCAGGGTCCGACACTCCGGGGTCACTGTTTCTCTCTGGCTAAATGTAGATACCGGTGGTACTTTCTGATCAGATCGTAGATAATATCCTCTTATGGCGCTTATATAGTAGATAAATAAATGTATGTTGCCAGGCTGGTGAAGTAATTGTCATTTTGCTAACCCTGCACTGCCCTGAACATGAGGGCAGTCCGGTCTGAAGTAACCTGCGATATACCAAACGACAGGGGAGACTAGTTTTCTTAGCGGAGGGACGACTTTCTTTATTGTAAATAGACCCATTATTATGATTATTATCCCAAAGTGAAGCACAGGTGGAAAAATGACCGTCTTAAATGAGATAAGTGACTTGATTATGTTGAATTTGAGTCGGTTTGAACTAATCCAAGATACAAATGCTTTAGCGCCGATGGAACAAGAATAAAACCCACTGGAAATGAGACAAATAATAGTTTTTCCCTTGAAATGAGACAAAATGATCTGAATGAAGAGAATAACGACGACTAGAGGTTTTATTTTATCTAAGACCAGAACAAATCTACTCAAACCTTGGATTTAATCTCTTAATTCAAGCAGATTTATGTCATTTCAGTGCACTTCCTTCACATGTCAGTGTTGTCCATAATATATGACCTCACTGGGAGCATTGACAGTATTTCTACCTTTTTTTCCTCCCATTTAACTCTAATAATGTTAAAAGTTCTCTCTGATTTGTGTGAGAATGTTTCTCAAAATCATCTCTAGGGCCAGAGGTTCTGCTGGGGGGCCGGATTTGGCCCCCGGGCCTGACGTTGCCTCCCTCTGCCATACGACGGTGCAATGTTATAATACTGTGATATTTTACCAAGAATGATTCAAATTTAACACAAATCGCAATTTCTGGATGTCAGAAATAAAAATGAACTTTACTTATTCATAAGTTATGTTTTTCTGGTGTTCTCAGATTAAGGCTTTAGTGATGATGTGAAACATTGTGGTTTCTCACGATACAGATATTGCATCTCCTATTGGGATACAATGTGTTTTGCGATATTGTGCAGCCGTACTGCACATGATCCATTGGTCAGTGAGTGAAAAAGATTAACAATATGACGTTGTTTGTGTTTCAGGAAAGTGCCGAGGTCTGCGTACGGCTCGTAAGCTCCGTAACCACCGTCGTGAGCAGAAATGGCACGACAAACAATACAAGAAGGCTCATCTGGGCACCGCTCTGAAGGCCAACCCCTTCGGAGGAGCCTCCCACGCCAAGGGCATCGTCCTGGAGAAAGTGTAAGAACCAGCGCAGCTTCAGCTCTGGAGCCAAACTCTGAACATTCATCAGTAAATGAAACGTTTATGTTTGTCTCCTTTCAGTGGCGTTGAGGCTAAGCAGCCTAACTCTGCCATCAGGAAGTGTGTGAGGGTCCAGCTCATCAAGAACGGCAAGAAAATCACTGCTTTTGTGCCCAACGACGGCTGCCTCAACTTCATCGAGGTAAAGCTCTAAAAACTGTTTGTTTGTGGCTGTGCAGGAGGTTTGTGCGTCTGACTCTTCTGTCTCACAGTCTCGTACGGCTCTGTTTGAACACATGTAAAGTGTTGATCTGGACCATCACGTTGTTTCTGAGAACATAAACGACTGACTTGTGCAGCTTTTCTGACCCCGTTGTGTCTGTTTGTGTCTGGCAGGAGAACGACGAGGTTCTGGTGGCAGGATTCGGTCGTAAAGGTCACGCCGTGGGAGATATTCCCGGAGTCCGATTCAAAGTAGTGAAAGTGGCCAACGTGTCTCTGCTGGCTCTGTACAAAGGCAAGAAGGAGAGACCCAGGTCATAAATGAGCTGAACAATAAATGTTTTCAAGTAGAAATGTGTGAAGTCCAAGTGTCGTCTGTTTGAGTGTCATGAACACAAGCGGAGGGAAAACGTGTCAAAGTAACAATTCTTTTTCTTTTGAATCTGCTGCTCCTCCCATGTCTGCTCTTCTGTTGGAGAGTTCAGCAAAGCCTGAGTGAAATCACCAAAGTATTAAAACGATTGGCTGATATTAAACTGTATCAGTCGGATGTGAAGGTTTATTTTCTGCAGCTGCTTTGTCTTCAAACCAGGAAACATTAACGGTCGGTGCTCCATGGGGCTCCGGGGACGTGACCATCATCACAATGGCTTTAACGTTTAAAAGTGATCGGTGATAATCCACTTATACAGATGTATTCAGTATAAATACTCTAGACTCGTACCATAAAGTGTTCACACAGTTTCAACTTATATTCTGCAAAAGACTTGTGACCCCCTCGGTATCGCTGGTTCAGGAAACTTCTCATTTATGTTGGAGTTCCAAGACTTTACTGCAAAGATGTCCCAAGAATGATTTGGGCTATAAAGTTTTTATTACTAAATCCTCACCAAAATAAAGAAAACTAAGACTTGTGTAAAGTCGGTTGATTGTCCTGCAAACGTAATGGGGACATTCTATAGGATCTTCACAATATATTCACAACCAATGCCGTTTCTTATTACAAGTGTAGCGGCCAGAATGCCTGCCTGACCTCTAGGGGTCGCTGTGGCTGATTCCTCCTCGTGCTTCTTGCCCTGGCCCTATTTAAGCCTGGTACTCAGTGGGTTAGGGTTAGGGTGTTGCAAAGTGAGGAACAGTCTTTGGACCGTGCTGAGCTCATGTAAATAAAGGAACATATTATTATTATTACTGTGCTCCCCTTTGATTGGAACACGCGTCTGAAACCCTTCAAAACTTTGCATCGTAGTGGTTTGTGTGGCACAAGGTCACACGGCCTCTACAAGTAATGACCATATACTTAACATTAGACACAAGGGGGAAAAGATGAAGATATAAGCGTAAACATACATTCAAGTATTACTAAACAACTGCTACATGTGTTTGTG
This sequence comes from Gobius niger, assembly GCF_951799975.1. NCBI lineage: Eukaryota > Metazoa > Chordata > Actinopteri > Gobiiformes > Gobiidae > Gobius > Gobius niger. The sequence goes on along the minus strand of NC_136856.1, from coordinate 41,123,436 downwards.
TGACTCCCATTGTGATCTGCCAATAATGGAGAATGAATCATTTAAATCCTGTCAAGATCCATAAATATCCTTGTTAATAGTTAATGTTCACTGTTTGCGTTTATATCGAGCTGCAGACTTACAGTCGAGGATAAAAGGAACTAATGTGGGTCTAATGTGGTTATTCACATGATGTCACAGCAGTCGTTGCAGCTGCACCTTTAACGTTAACGTGACCCACTGACTGCAGTAAAAATAACTTTTGGTCTGGAGCAGAGAAACATGAGGCGGCTCCAAACCCGTGAAGAAGAACTGCCTTAGAAAACAGACGTCAGTGTCGAGGTAACTGTACCATTCTACACTTTCTACCATTCTACACTTTCTACACTTTCTGCACATCTACACTTAAAGACGACATTTAAAACATCTACACTTAAAGATAACATTTAAAACATCTACACTTTCTACACTTTTACACATGTACACTTTCTACACTTAAAGACGACTTTTAAAACATCTACACTTAAAGACAACATTTAAAACATTTACACTTAAAGACGACACTGACATGAACGAGTTACTTTGGTGATTAGTAACAGATTCTGGTTTGTCTTAAAGCAGCAGCACAATGTGTTGAATTGCAGACGGTTCAATCCTACTGTTCAGTCATTGGGCAAGACACTTCACTCACCTGACAGTCTCGTCAGAGAAAACCTGTTTAAAGGCACAAACTTGACACATTATCAGTGCGTGATCATTAAAGCTACACATTTCACTTAATAGATTAAAATACCAGTTCTTACAGATATTTTTATCAATGAAAAATACCAAATAATCGCTCGTCTCCATGGAGATGTTGACTAAAGGGCCAGTCTCACCGGAGCCTGATTGGAGACTGGAGTTGCCCCTGGAGATAAGGCGAGTCTCCAGGAAGTCTCGGTGAAAACTAACGGGTTGGATTTCATCTCAGACGGCGTGGAGACTGGAAAGAGACTCACATGACTCTGAGATCTGTTCGGCATCTGAAAGGTCTCGAGGACAGCGCAGGGACGTCACAGAAACGTCTTTCAGGTTGAGAAGAACAAATATTGTTTACAAAGTTGCCACAGCTGCTAGAAACCGTGTAGACCCAGAGACCACGCGAAGATTCCGCTGAAATCAAGACTCGCATTATTGCCAGGGGACGTCCCGGAGACATCTCCGCAGAGCCACCTTAACCAATGTGCTAGCAGGGGCTGGAGCCCAGGGGCCGTAGTCAAGGGCCCATCAGAATTATAGGAAAAAAAGATTTTAATGTCCATCACTTCAGTTTGCGGCATGACTGAGCGTATGCGATGATTGTGCGTCGCTCCCATGTGTGTACCTGGAGAAGCCCCGCCCTACCTCCACCCTACCTCCGCCCCACCTCCGCCCTACCTCCGCCCTACCTCCGCCCCACCTCCGCCCTACCTCCGCCCTACCTCCGCCCTACCTCCGCCCTACCTCCGCCCTACCTCCGCCCTACCTCCACCCTACCTCCGCCCTGCCTCCGCCCCACCTCCACCCCACCTCCACCCTACCTCCGCCCTACCTCCACCCTACCTCCGCCCCACCTCCGCCCCACCTCCGCCCTACCTCCGCCCTACCTCCGCCCTACCTCCGCCCTACCTCCGCCCTACCTCCACCCTACCTCCGCCCCACCTCCGCCCCACCTCCGCCCTACCTCCACCCTACCTCCGCCCCACCTCCGCCCCACCTCCGCCCTACCTCCGCCCTACCTCCGCCCCACCTCCGCCCCACCTCCGCCCTACCTCCGCCCTACCTCCGCCCTACCTCCGCCCTGCCTGGCCCAGAGGGACACATGTAGGAGTAGCAGGGTTATGAGTGGGGGTGGGAGCCTACAGTTCTGTTTAAACCCTGGGGCCTGTTAGTATAAGGTGGGCCTGTCTGTGACCAGCGGCAACTCGAGTCTCCAGCGAGTCTCCAGCGAGTCTCCAGGCCGGTGAGACTCTTTGTATGGGGAGATGCTGCGTCAGTCTCCACAACGTTCCCCCAGTGAGACGGGCCCTTAAAGACGGGCCCTTAAAGGGGGTTAAGCTCCTCCTCCAAGTCCACACTCTGATCACCAACTGTAAAAACAGATTTCTGTGTCGAGCTCGTCATTAGGAGCTGTTGATGTTTTGTAGTGCTGGAAACGGAATGATCCTAAATGTTACACAGTGCGCCTTTAAATAGACCCAACATATAACTTTTGGAAGCCAAATGTTCAATGAAAACGTATGAGGCAGATTCATAATTAAAACATCTGAATCTTATCCACAAGTTTTAGATCAGGCCTCGTTTTAATCCCGGTCACATTAATCTGGAGCGTCTCCACAGGCCCTCACTGTGTCATGAGTGGTGGGTCGAGTGTCTTGCCCAAGTGCACGGTGGAGCTGAGTCCCTGTTGTTTCAGATGGACTTTGTGCTGGAGGAGGGAGACGAGGGAGATGAAGATGCAGACGTTCAGTTCATGATCCAACAGAGTCTCCTGGAAAACCTTCAGACCAGCTCCAGGTCTTCATCTGCCCAGAACATCTGAACATCTGGACAAACATCTCCTTATTCTGTTGTTTTAATGTGTTTCAGTTCAGATTCTGGAGACACTGAGATCGTTACTGCCATCAGACGAGGTGAGACTCTTTACAGGGGGGGGGGCTGGGACAGAGCATGTTAAAGAACACGCCACACCGGATTGTAGACTTGGGGTCATTTGAATCCCTCACTCTCGTTCATTCAGGCCTATTGTACATGTTTTGAGTGGTTTTAGTGACGCTCCTCACGATACTCAGGAGCCGATCCGATACGTGTCACGATACAGTAAGTCATTATAAGTGACATGTTTACCTTAAAGGGACTATACAGAGTTTAAAAAGGTAAATATGAAGTATTTTCCTCCTACATGTTCGTCCATGTCCTCATGTCCTGACCTCACTCAGAAAGTTGTTACTTCAGGTCTGAAGCTCCGTCATGCACGAGCTTAATATAGAAGCTGCAGTTACACGTATGACCTGAGGGGGCAGCAGTGAGTATAAAATGGCCAACTTGCATCTAGCCCCTTTAAAGCAGCACTAAGTAACTTATTTACCTTAATAAATCCTCCCCGTAGTCCCTGTGGGGGTGATACAAGTGTCTATGGGATGATTGGAGGGTCTTTCATCGCCCCCTGGTGACCAGGGCCAGAAAACCATGTTTGCAACTTCACTGCCCCCGGTGCGGAGAAAGCAATACACACTAATGTAATCACGAAGAAGAAGCTAACAGGCTAACGGGAAAGCTAACTGCGGCTAACGTCACTTTAAACAGTGGGGGGGGGGGGGGCCTCTGGTGTCTGGGGGGGGGCCTCTGGTGTGTGTGTGGGGGGTGAGTGGGGGCCTCTGGGGGCCTCTGGGGCCTCTGGAGTCTGAGCTGTGACTGTTTCTGTTCAGGAAATGAGAAGCTCCTGAGGAGTTTGTGTGTGAGTCACGAGGGGCAGTTCCACCAATCAGACGCCACAGGATGGACCCCCCTGCACGAGGCGGCGGCTCAGCCCAACCTCACCGTCCTGGAGCTCGTCCTTAAAGGTACTGGGTCAGTCCTGAGTCAGTCCTGGGTCAGTCCTGGGTCAGTCCCGGGTCAGTCCTGGGTCAGTCCTGAGTCAGTCCTGGGTCAGTCCCGGGTCAGTCCTGGGTCAGTCCTGGGTCAGTTCTGAGTCAGTCCTGAGTCAGTCCTGGGTCAGTCCCGGGTCAGTCCTGGGTCAGTCCTGAGTCAGTCCTGGGTCAGTCCTGAGTCAGTCCTGGGTCAGTCCTGAGTCAGTCCTGGGTCAGTCCTGAGTCAGTCCTGGGTCAGTCCTGGGTCAGTCCCGGGTCAGTCCTGGGTCAGTCCTGAGTCAGTCCTGGGTCAGTCCCGGGTCAGTCCTGGGTCAGTCCTGGGTCAGTCCTGAGTCAGTCCTGGGTCAGTCCTGAGTCAGTCCTGGGTCAGTCCCGGGTCAGTCCTGGGTCAGTCCTGGGTCAGTCCTGGGTCAGTCCTGAGTCAGTCCTGGGTCAGTCCCGGGTCAGTCCTGGGTCAGTCCCGGGTCAGTCCTGGGTCAGTCCTGAGTCAGTCCTGGGTCAGTCCCGGGTCAGTCCTGGGTCAGTCCTGGGTCAGTCCTGGGTCAGTCCTGAGTCAGTCCTGGGTCAGTCCTGAGTCAGTCCTGGGTCAGTCCCGGGTCAGTCCTGGGTCAGTCCTGGGTCAGTCCTGGGTCAGTCCTGAGTCAGTTGAGTTTTCTCATTTGGGATTTGAACCTCTTCTTCAGCCGCGCCTGAACTCAGCACATTTTCTCCAGTTTGGCTTTACCCCAATCTAAAAGCTTCTGGTGATGAAAATGAAACATAAAAAATGATGAAAGTTTGAGAAAAAAGTGACGAAGACACAAGAAAAAAGTAACAAAAATATAACAAAAAATGAATGAAAAAGTGACGCAGAAACAACACAAGGAAAAAGATGTTTTTATGTGAGTTTTGTTCTGTGGGCGGTGAAAGCTCCAGCCAAGAAGCTTTTAGATTTAGGTAAAACCGAACAGGGTTAAGAGTTTAATGAACTGGATCTGTCAGACCCGGGCTGAGGATAAATGAGTCTCCTTCATGAGTCTTTCAGCTCTTTCAGTTCTTTCAGTTCTTTCAGTTCTTTCAGTTCTTTCAGTTCTTTCAGCTCTTTCAGCTCTTTCTGTCCGTCTGCAGCTGGGGGGCGGGACTCCCTGGAGCTCTGCTCTGTGATTGGTCAGACGCCGCTGCAGGTGTCGGTGGAGAAAGGCCTCCTCGAAAACGCAGCGTTTCTGCTTCAACACGGAGCGAATCCGGACGCACCGAGCGCCGACGAGGACACGCCCATCTTCACCGGTACCGCCCACAGACATACTGTAGGACCACCCACACAAATACTGTAGGACCACCCACACAAACACTGTAGGACCACCCACAGACATACTGTAGGACCACCCACAGAAACACTGTAGGACCACCCACACAAACACTGTAGGACCACCCACAGACACACTGTAGTACCACCCACACAAACACTGTAGGACCACCCACACAAATACTGTAGGACCACCCACACAAACACTGTAGGACCACCCACAGACATACTGTAGGACCACCCACAGAAACACTGTAGGACCACCCACACAAACACTGTAGGACCACCCACAGACACACTGTAGGACCACCCACACAAACACTGTAGGACCACCCACAGACACACTGTAGGACCACACACACAAACACTGTAGAACCTCCCACAGAAACACTGTAGAACCACCCACACAAACACTGTAGTACCACCCACACAAACACTGTAGGACCACCCACACAAACACTGTAGGACCACCCACAGACACACTGTAGGACCACCCACACAAACACTGTAGGACCTCCCACAGACATACTGTAGGACCACCCACACAAACACTGTAGGACCACCCACACAAACACTGTAGGACCACCCACACAAACACTGTAGTACCACCCACAGACATACTGTAGGACCACCCACAGAAACACTGTAGGACCACCCACACAAACACTGTAGGACCACCCACAGACACACTGTAGGACCACCCACACAAACACTGTAGGACCTCCCACAGACATACTGTAGGACCACCCACACAAACACTGTAGGACCACCCACACAAACACTGTAGAACCACCCACACAAACACTGTAGGACCACCCACAGACACACTGTAGGACCACCCACAGAAACACTGTAGTACCACCCACACAAACACTGTAGGACCACCCACACAAACACTGTAGGACCACCCACACAAACACTGTAGTACCACCCACACAAACACTGTAGGACCACCCACACAAACACTGTAGGACCACCCACACAAACACTGTAGTACCACCCACACAAACACTGTAGGACCACCCACAGACACACTGTAGGACCACCCACACAAACACTGTAGTACCTCCCACACAAACACTGTAGTACCACCCACACAAACACTGTAGTACCACCCACACAAACACTGTAGGACCACACAAACACTGTAGTACCACCCACAGACACACTGTAGGACCACCCACACAAACACTGTAGGACCTCCCACAGACACACTGTAGGACCACCCACACAAACACTGTAGGACCACCCACACAAACACTGTAGGACCACCCACACAAACACTGTAGTACCACCCACACAAACACTGTAGGACCACCCACACAAACACTGTAGGACCACCCACACAAACACTGTAGGACCACCCACACAAACACTGTAGGACCACCCACACAAACACTGTAGGACCACCCACACAAACACTGTAGTACCACCCACACAAACACTGTAGTACCACCCACACAAACACTGTAGAACCACCCACACAAACACTGTAGGACCACCCACACAAACACTGTAGGACCACCCACAGACACACTGTAGGACCACCCACACAAACACTGTAGTACCACCCACACAAACACTGTAGAACCACCCACACAAACACTGTAGGACCACAGACACAAACACTGTAGGACCACCCACACAAACACTGTAGGACCACCCACAGAAACACTGTAGAACCACCCACACAAACACTGTAGGACCACACAAACACTGTAGTACCACCCACACAAACACTGTAGTACCACCCACACAAACACTGTAGTACCACCCACACAAACACTGTAGTACCACCCACACAAACACTGTAGGACCACACAAACACTGTAGTACCACCCACAGACACACTGTAGGACCACCCACACAAACACTGTAGGACCACCCACACAAACACTGTAGGACCACCCACACAAACACTGTAGGACCACCCACACAAACACTGTAGGACCACCCACACAAACACTGTAGGACCACCCACACAAACACTGTAGGACCACCCACACAAACACTGTAGTACCACAGACACAAACACTGTAGAACCACAGACACAAACACTGTAGGACCACCCACACAAACACTGTAGGACCACCCACACAAACACTGTAGGACCACAGACACAAACACTGTAGGACCACCCACACAAACACTGTAGGACCACCCACACAAACACTGTAGGACCACCCACACAAACACTGTAGGACCACCCACACAAACACTGTAGGACCACCCACACAAACACTGTAGGACCACCCACACAAACACTGTAGGACCACCCACACAAACACTGTAGGACCACCCACACAAACACTGTAGTACCACCCACAGAAACACTGTAGAACCACCCACACAAACACTGTAGTACCACCCACACAAACACTGTAGAACCACAGACACAAACACTGTAGGACCACCCACACAAACACTGTAGGATCACCCACACAAACACTGTAGTACCACAGACACAAACACTGTAGAACCACAGACACAAACACTGTAGGACCACCCACACAAACACTGTAGGACCACACAAACACTGTAGTACCACCCACAGACACACTGTAGGACCACCCACACAAACACTGTAGGACCACCCACACAAACACTGTAGGACCACCCACACAAACACTGTAGGACCACCCACACAAACACTGTAGGACCACCCACACAAACACTGTAGGACCACCCACACAAACACTGTAGGACCACCCACACAAACACTGTAGGACCACAGACACAAACACTGTAGGACCACCCACACAAACACTGTAGGACCACCCACACAAACACTGTAGGACCACCCACACAAACACTGTAGGACCACAGACACAAACACTGTAGGACCACCCACACAAACACTGTAGGACCACCCACACAAACACTGTAGGACCACCCACACAAACACTGTAGTACCACCCACACAAACACTGTAGTACCACCCACACAAACACTGTAGGACCACAGACACAAACACTGTAGGACCACCCACACAAACACTGTAGGACCACCCACACAAACACTGTAGGACCACCCACACAAACACTGTAGGACCACCCACACAAACACTGTAGTACCACCCACACAAACACTGTAGGACCACCCACACAAACACTGTAGTACCTCCCACACAAACACTGTAGGACCACCCACACGAACACTGTAGGACCACCCACAGACACACTGTAGGACCACCCACACAAACACTGTAGTACCTCCCACACAAACACTGTAGGACCACCCACACAAACACTGTAGGACCACCCACAGAAACACTGCAGGACCACCCACACAAACACTGTAGGACCACCCACACAAACACTGTAGTACCACCCACACAAACACTGTAGGACCACCCACACAAACACTGTAGGACCACCCACACAAACACTGTAGGACCTCCCACACAAACACTGTAGGACCACCCACACAAACACTGTAGGACCACCCACAGACACACTGTAGGACCACCCACAGACACACTGTAGGACCACCCACAGACACACTGTAGTACCACCCACACAAACACTGTAGGACCACCCACAGACACACTGTAGGACCACCCACACAAACACTGTAGGACCACCCACACAAACACTGTAGTACCACCCACACAAACACTGTAGAACCACCCACACAAACACTGTAGGACCACCCACACAAACACTGTAGTACCACTCACACAAACACTGTAGGACCACCCACACAAACACTGTAGTACCACACAAACACTGTAGGACCACCCACACAAACACTGTAGGACCACCCACAGAAACACTGTAGAACCACCCACACAAACACTGTAGTACCACCCACAGACACACTGTAGAACCACCCACAGACACACTGTAGAACCACCCACAGACACACTGTAGGATCACCCACACAAACACTGTAGAACCACCCACACAAACACTGTAGGACCACCCACACAAACACTGTAGGACCACCCACACAAACACTGTAGGACCACCCACACAAACACTGTAGGACCACCCACACAAACACTGTAGGACCACCCACACAAACACTGTAGAACCACCCACACAAACACTGCAGTACCACCCACACAAACACTGTAGGACCACCCACAGAAACACTGTAGGACCTCCCACACAAACACTGTAGAACCACCCACACAAACACTGTAGGACCACCCACACAAACACTGTAGGACCACCCACACAAACACTGTAGTACCACCCACACAAACACTGTAGAACCACCCACACAAACACTGTAGGACCACCCACAGAAACACTGTAGAACCACCCACACAAACACTGTAGGACCACCCACACAAACACTGTAGGACCACCCACACAAACACTGTAGTACCACCCACACAAACACTGTAGAACCACCCACACAAACACTGTAGTACCACCCACACAAACACTGTAGAACCACCCACACAAACACTGTAGGACCACCCACACAAACACTGTAGGACCACCCACAGACACACTGTAGTACCACCCACACAAACACTGTAGAACCACCCACACAAACACTGTAGTACCACCCACACAAACACTGTAGGACCACCCACAGACACACTGTAGGACCACCCACAGAAACACTGTAGGACCACCCACACAAACACTGTAGGACCACCCACACAAACACTGTAGTACCACTCACACAAACACTGTAGAACCACCCACAGACACACTGTAGGACCACCCACACAAACACTGTAGGACCACCCACACAAACACTGTAGGACCACCCACACAAACACTGCAGGACCACCCACAGACACACTGTAGGACCACCCACACAAACACTGTAGTACCTCCCACACAAACACTGTAGTACCACCCACACAAACACTGTAGTACCACCCACACAAACACTGTAGGACCACACAAACACTGTAGTACCACCCACAGACACACTGTAGGACCACCCACACAAACACTGTAGGACCTCCCACAGACACACTGTAGGACCACCCACACAAACACTGTAGGACCACCCACACAAACACTGTAGGACCACCCACACAAACACTGTAGTACCACCCACACAAACACTGTAGGACCACCCACACAAACACTGTAGGACCACAGACACAAACACTGTAGGACCACCCACACAAACACTGTAGGACCACCCACACAAACACTGTAGTACCACCCACACAAACACTGTAGTACCACCCACACAAACACTGTAGAACCACCCACACAAACACTGTAGGACCACAGACACAAACACTGTAGGACCACCCACACAAACACTGTAGGACCACCCACAGAAACACTGTAGAACCACCCACACAAACACTGTAGTACCACCCACACAAACACTGTAGGACCACCCACAGACACACTGTAGGACCACCCACAGACACACTGTAGGACCACAGACACACTGTAGGACCACCCACACAAACACTGTAGAACCACCCACACAAACACTGTAGGACCACCCACACAAACACTGTAGTACCACACAAACACTGTAGGACCACCCACAGACACACTGTAGGACCACCCACAGACACACTGTAGGACCACCCACACAAACACTGTAGGACCACCCACACAAACACTGTGGTACCACCCACACAAACACTGTAGGACCACCCACACAAACACTGTAGGACCACCCACACAAACACTGTAGGACCACCCACAGACACACTGTAGGACCACCCACAGACACACTGTAGGACCACCCACACAAACACTGTAGGACCACCCACAGGAACACTGTAGGACCACCCACACAAACACTGTAGTACCACCCACACAAACACTGTAGGACCACCCACACAAACACTGTAGGACCACCCACACAAACACTGTAGTACCACCCACACAAACACTGTAGGACCACCCACACAAACACTGTAGGACCACCCACACAAACACTGTAGGACCACCCACACAAACACTGTAGGACCACCCACACAAACACTGTAGGACCACCCACACAAACACTGTAGTACCACCCACAGACACACTGTAGGACCACCCACACAAACACTTTAGGACCACCCACAGACACACTGTAGGACCACCCACAGGAACACTGTAGTACCACCCACACAAACACTGTAGGACCACCCACACAAACACTGTAGGACCACCCACACAAACACTGTAGGACCTCCCACACAAACACTGTAGGACCACCCACACCAACACTGTAGAACCACCCACACAAACACTGTAGGACCACACACACAAACACTGTAGGACCACCCACACAAACACTGTAGAACCACCCACACAAACACTGTAGGACCACCTACACAAACACTGTAGGACCACCCACACAAACACTGTAGAACCACCCACACAAACACTGTAGGACCACCCACACAAACACTGTAGGACCACCCACACAAACACTGTAGGACCACCCACACAAACACTGTAGAACCACCCACACAAACACTGTAGGACCACACACACAAACACTGTAGGACCTCCCACACAAACACTGTAGAACCACCCACACAAACACTGTAGGACCACCCACACAAACACTGTAGTACCACCTACACAAACACTGTAGGACCACCCACACAAACACTGTAGAACCACCCACACAAACACTGTAGTACCACCTACACAAACACTGTAGGACCACCCACACAAACACTGTAGGACCACCCACACAAACACTGTAGTACCACCTACACAAACACTGTAGGACCACCCACACAAACACTGTAGGACCACCCACACAAACACTGTAGGACCACCCACACAAACACTGTAGTACCACCCACAGAAACACTGTAGTACCACCCACACAAACACTGTAGGACCTCCCACACAAACACTGTAGGACCACCCACACCAACACTGTAGGACCACCCACACAAACACTGTAGGACCACCCACACAAACACTGTAGGACCACCCACACAAACACTGTAGTACCACCTACACAAACACTGTAGGACCACCCACAGAAACACTGTAGGACCACCCACACAAACACTGTAGGACCACCCACACAAACACTGTAGGACCACACACACAAACACTGTAGGACCACCCACACAAACACTGTAGAACCACCCACACAAACACTGTAGGACCACACACACAAACACTGTAGGACCACCCACACAAACACTGTAGGACCACCCACAGACACACTGTAGGACCGCCCACACAAACACTGTAGTACCACCCACACAAACACTGTAGGACCACCCACACAAACACTGTAGTACCTCCCACACAAACACTGTAGGACCACCCATACAAACACTGTAGAACCTCCCACACAAACACTGTAGGACCACCCACACAAACACTGTAGTACCTCCCACACAAACACTGTAGGACCACCCATACAAACACTGTAGAACCTCCCACACAAACACTGTAGTACCACCCACACAAACACTGTAGTACCACCCACAGAAACACTGTAGGACCTCCCACACAAACACTGTAGAACCACCCACACAAACACTGCAGTACCACCCACACAAACACTGTAGGACCACCCACAGAAACACTGTAGGACCTCCCACACAAACACTGTAGAACCACCCACACAAACACTGTAGTACCACCCACAGAAACACTGTAGGACCTCCCACACAAACACTGTAGAACCACCCACACAAACACTGCAGTACCACCCACACAAACACTGCAGTACCACCCACACAAACACTGTAGGACCACCCACACAAACACTGTAGTACCACCCACACAAACACTGTAGTACCACCCACACAAACACTGTAGAACCACCCACACAAACACTGCAGTACCACCCACACAAACACTGTAGGACCACACACAGAAACACTGTAGGACCACCCACACAAACACTGTAGTACCACACAAACACTGTAGTACCACAGACACACTGTAGGACCACCCACACAAACACTGTAGTACCACACAAACACTGTAGTACCACAGACACACTGTAGAACCACCCACACAAACACTGCAGGACCACCCACACAAACACTGCAGGACCACCCACACAAACACTGTAGGACCACCCACACAAACACTGCAGGACCACCCACACAAACACTGTAGTACCACACAAACACTGTAGTACCACAGACACACTGTAGGACCACCCACACAAACACTGTAGGACCACCCACACAAACACTGTAGTACCACCCACACAAACACTGTAGTACCACCCACACAAACACTGTAGGACCACACAAACACTGTAGAACCACCCACACAAACACTGTAGGACCACCCACACAAACACTGTAGTACCACCCACACAAACACTGCAGGACCACCCACACAAACACTGTAGGACCTCCCACACAAACACTGTAGTACCTCCCACACAAACACTGTAGTACCACCCACACAAACACTGTAGTACCACCCACACAAACACTGTAGTACCACCCACAGAAACACTGTAGGACCTCCCACACAAACACTGTAGAACCACCCACACAAACACTGCAGTACCACCCACACAAACACTGCAGTACCACCCACACAAACACTGTAGGACCACCCACACAAACACTGTAGTACCACCCACACAAACACTGTAGTACCACCCACACAAACACTGTAGAACCACCCACACAAACACTGCAGTACCACCCACACAAACACTGTAGGACCACACACAGAAACACTGTAGGACCACCCACACAAACACTGTAGTACCACCCACACAAACACTGTAGTACCACACAAACACTGTAGTACCACAGACACACTGTAGGACCACCCACACAAACACTGTAGTACCACACAAACACTGTAGTACCACAGACACACTGTAGAACCACCCACACAAACACTGCAGGACCACCCACACAAACACTGCAGGACCACCCACACAAACACTGTAGGACCACCCACACAAACACTGCAGGACCACCCACACAAACACTGTAGTACCACACAAACACTGTAGTACCACAGACACACTGTAGGACCACCCACACAAACACTGTAGGACCACCCACACAAACACTGTAGTACCACCCACACAAACACTGTAGTACCACCCACACAAACACTGTAGGACCACACAAACACTGTAGAACCACCCACACAAACACTGTAGGACCACCCACACAAACACTGTAGTACCACCCACACAAACACTGCAGGACCACCCACACAAACACTGTAGGACCTCCCACACAAACACTGTAGTACCTCCCACACAAACACTGTAGTACCACCCACACAAACACTGTAGTACCACCCACACAAACACTGTAGTACCACCCACACAAACACTGTAGGACCACCCACACAAACACTGTAGTACCACCCACACAAACACTGTAGTACCACCCACACAAACACTGTAGGACCACCCACACAAACACTGTAGTACCACCCACACAAACACTGTAGTACCACCCACACAAACACTGTAGTACCACCCACACAAACACTGTAGTACCACCCACACAAACACTGTAGGACCACCCACACAAACACTGTAGTACCACACAAACACTGTAGTACCACCCACACAAACACTGTAGTACCACCCACACAAACACTGTAGTACCACCCACACAAACACTGCAGGACCACCCACACAAACACTGTAGGACCACCCACACAAACACTGTAGAACCACCCACACAAACACTGCAGGACCACCCACACAAACACTGTAGGACCACCCACACAAACACTGTAGAACCACCCACACAAACACTGTAGAACCACCCACAGACACACTGTAGTACCACCCACACAAACACTGTAGTACCACCCACACAAACACTGTAGTACCACCCACACAAACACTGTAGTACCACCCACACAAACACTGTAGGACCACCCACACAAACACTGTAGTACCACACAAACACTGTAGGACCACCCACACACTGTAGGATCACCCACACAAACACTGTAGAACCACCCACAGACACACTGTAGTACCACCCACACAAACACTGTAGTACCACCCACACAAACACTGTAGAACCACCCACACAAACACTGTAGAACCACACACACAAACACTGTAGAACCACCCACACAAACACTGTAGTACCACCCACACAAACACTGTAGGACCACACACACAAACACTGTAGAACCACCCACACAAACACTGTAGAACCACCCACACAAACACTGTAGGACCACCCACACAAACACTGTAGAACCACCCACACAAACACTGTAGGACCACCCACACAAACACTGTAGAACCACCCACACAAACACTGTAGTACCACCCACACAAACACTGTAGAACCACCCACACAAACACTGTAGGACCACCCACACAAACACTGTAGAACCACCCACACAAACACTGTAGTACCACCCACACAAACACTGTAGAACCACCCACACAAACACTGTAGGACCACCCACACAAACACTGTAGTACCACCCACACAAACACTGTAGTACCACCCACACAAACACTGTAGAACCACCCACACAAACACTGTAGTACCACCCACACAAACACTGTAGTACCACCCACACAAACACTGTAGGACCACCCACACAAACACTGTAGTACCACACACACAAACACTGTAGAACCACCCACACAAACACTGTAGGACCACCCACACAAACACTGTAGTACCACCCACACAAACACTGTAGGACCACCCACACAAACACTGTAGTACCACACACACAAACACTGTAGAACCACCCACACAAACACTGTAGGACCTCCCACACAAACACTGTAGTACCACCCACACAAACACTGTAGTACCACCCACACAAACACTGTAGGACCACCCACACAAACACTGTAGTACCACACACACAAACACTGTAGAACCACCCACACAAACACTGTAGTACCACCCACACAAACACTGTAGTACCACCCACACAAACACTGTAGGACCACCCACACAAACACTGTAGTACCACCCACACAAACACTGTAGAACCACCCACACAAACACTGTAGAACCACCCACACAAACACTGTAGTACCACCCACACAAACACTGTAGTACCACCCACACAAACACTGTAGTACCACCCACACAAACACTGTAGGACCACCCACACAAACACTGTAGAACCACCCACACAAACACTGTAGTACCACCCACACAAACACTGTAGAACCACCCACACAAACACTGTAGGACCACCCACACAAACACTGTAGTACCACCCACACAAACACTGTAGTACCACCCACACAAACACTGTAGAACCACCCACACAAACACTGTAGGACCACCCACACAAACACTGTAGTACCACCCACACAAACACTGTAGAACCACCCACACAAACACTGTAGTACCACACAAACACTGTAGGACCACCCACACAAACACTGTAGTACCACCCACACAAACACTGTAGGACCGCCCACACAAACACTGTAGAACCACCCACACAAACACTGTAGCACCACACACACAAACACTGTAGGACCACAGACACAAACACTGTAGAACCACCCACACAAACACTGTAGAACCACCCACACAAACACTGTAGAACCACCCACACAAACACTGTAGAACCACACACACAAACACTGTAGTACCACACAAACACTGTAGGACCACCCACACAAACACTGTAGTACCACCCACACAAACACTGTAGGACCGCCCACACAAACACTGTAGGACCTCCCACACAAACACTGTAGGACCTCCCACACAAACACTGTAGAACCACCCACACAAACACTGTAGAACCACCCACACAAACACTGTAGTACCACCCACACAAACACTGTAGTACCACCCACACAAACACTGTAGTACCACCCACACAAACACTGTAGTACCACCCACACAAACACTGTAGGACCACCCACACAAACACTGTAGTACCACACAAACACTGTAGGACCACCCACACACTGTAGGATCACCCACACAAACACTGTAGAACCACCCACAGACACACTGTAGTACCACCCACACAAACACTGTAGTACCACCCACACAAACACTGTAGAACCACCCACACAAACACTGTAGAACCACACACACAAACACTGTAGAACCACCCACACAAACACTGTAGTACCACCCACACAAACACTGTAGGACCACACACACAAACACTGTAGAACCACCCACACAAACACTGTAGAACCACCCACACAAACACTGTAGGACCACCCACACAAACACTGTAGAACCACCCACACAAACACTGTAGGACCACCCACACAAACACTGTAGAACCACCCACACAAACACTGTAGTACCACCCACACAAACACTGTAGAACCACCCACACAAACACTGTAGGACCACCCACACAAACACTGTAGAACCACCCACACAAACACTGTAGTACCACCCACACAAACACTGTAGAACCACCCACACAAACACTGTAGGACCACCCACACAAACACTGTAGTACCACCCACACAAACACTGTAGTACCACCCACACAAACACTGTAGAACCACCCACACAAACACTGTAGTACCACCCACACAAACACTGTAGTACCACCCACACAAACACTGTAGGACCACCCACACAAACACTGTAGTACCACACACACAAACACTGTAGAACCACCCACACAAACACTGTAGTACCACCCACACAAACACTGTAGTACCACCCACACAAACACTGTAGGACCACCCACACAAACACTGTAGTACCACCCACACAAACACTGTAGAACCACCCACACAAACACTGTAGAACCACCCACACAAACACTGTAGTACCACCCACACAAACACTGTAGTACCACCCACACAAACACTGTAGTACCACCCACACAAACACTGTAGAACCACCCACACAAACACTGTAGAACCACCCACACAAACACTGTAGTACCACCCACACAAACACTGTAGAACCACCCACACAAACACTGTAGAACCACCCACACAAACACTGTAGAACCACCCACACAAACACTGTAGAACCACACACACAAACACTGTAGAACCACACACACAAACACTGTAGAACCACCCACACAAACACTGTAGAACCACCCACACAAACACTGTAGGACCACCCACACAAACACTGTAGGACCACCCACACAAACACTGTAGTACCACCCACACAAACACTGTAGAACCACACACACAAACACTGTAGTACCACACAAACACTGTAGGACCACCCACACAAACACTGTAGTACCACCCACACAAACACTGTAGGACCGCCCACACAAACACTGTAGAACCACCCACACAAACACTGTAGCACCACACACACAAACACTGTAGGACCACAGACACAAACACTGTAGAACCACCCACACAAACACTGTAGAACCACCCACACAAACACTGTAGAACCACCCACACAAACACTGTAGTACCACCCACACAAACACTGTAGTACCACCCACACAAACACTGTAGTACCACCCACACAAACACTGTAGAACCACCCACACAAACACTGTAGAACCACCCACACAAACACTGTAGTACCACCCACACAAACACTGTAGAACCACCCACACAAACACTGTAGAACCACCCACACAAACACTGTAGAACCACCCACACAAACACTGTAGAACCACACACACAAACACTGTAGAACCACACACACAAACACTGTAGAACCACCCACACAAACACTGTAGAACCACCCACACAAACACTGTAGGACCACCCACACAAACACTGTAGGACCACCCACACAAACACTGTAGTACCACCCACACAAACACTGTAGAACCACACACACAAACACTGTAGTACCACACAAACACTGTAGGACCACCCACACAAACACTGTAGTACCACCCACACAAACACTGTAGGACCGCCCACACAAACACTGTAGGACCTCCCACACAAACACTGTAGGACCTCCCACACAAACACTGTAGAACCACCCACACAAACACTGTAGGACCTCCCACACAAACACTGTAGGACCTCCCACACAAACACTGTAGAACCACCCACACAAACACTGTAGGACCACCCACACAAACACTGTAGTACCACCCACACAAACACTGTAGGACCACCCACACAAACACTGTAGAACCACCCACAGACACACTGTAGGACCACCCACACAAACACTGTAGGACCACCCACAGACATACTGTAGGACCACCCACACAAACACTGTAGGACCACCCACACAAACACTGTAGGACCACCCACACAAACACTGTAGTACCACCCACACAAACACTGTAGGACCTCCCACACAAACACTGTAG
Source organism: Gobius niger (assembly GCF_951799975.1). Classification (NCBI taxonomy): domain Eukaryota; kingdom Metazoa; phylum Chordata; class Actinopteri; order Gobiiformes; family Gobiidae; genus Gobius; species Gobius niger. The sequence goes on along the minus strand of NC_136856.1, from coordinate 41,104,423 downwards.
TACCACCCACACAAACACTGTAGGACCACCCACACAAACACTGTAGGACCACCCACACAAACACTGTAGTACCACCCACACAAACACTGTAGGACCACCCACACAAACACTGTAGGACCACCCACAGACATACTGTAGGACCACCCACACAAACACTGTAGTACCACCCACACAAACACTGTAGGACCACCCACACAAACACTGTAGGACCACCCACAGACATACTGTAGGACCACCCACACAAACACTGTAGTACCACCCACACAAACACTGTAGGACCACCCACACAAACACTGTAGTACCACCCACACAAACACTGTAGGACCACCCACACAAACACTGTAGGACCACCCACACAAACACTGTAGAACCACCCACACAAACACTGTAGGACCACCCACACAAACACTGTAGAACCACCCACACAAACACTGTAGGACCACCCACACAAACACTGTAGTACCACCCACACAAACACTGTAGTACCACCCACACACACACTGTAGTACCACCCACACAAACACTGTAGGACCACCCACACAAACACTGTAGGACCACCCACACAAACACTGTAGTACCACACAAACACTGTAGTACCACCCACACACACACTGTAGAACCACCCACACAAACACTGTAGAACCACCCACACAAACACTGTAGGACCACCCACACAAACACTGTAGAACCACCCACACAAACACTGTAGTACCACCCACACAAACACTGTAGGACCACCCACAGACACACTGTAGAACCACCCACACAAACACTGTAGTACCACCCACAGACACACTGTAGAACCACCCACACAAACACTGTAGGACCACCCACACAAACACTGTAGTACCACCCACACAAACACTGTAGAACCACCCACACCAACACTGTAGGACCACCCACACAAACACTGTAGGACCACCCACACAAACACTGTAGTACCACCCACACAAACACTGTAGGACCACCCACACAAACACTGTAGGACCACCCACACAAACACTGTAGAACCACCCACACAAACACTGTAGTACCACCCACAGACACACTGTAGAACCACCCACACAAACACTGTAGAACCACCCACACAAACACTGTAGTACCACCCACAGACTGTAGGATCACCCACACAAACACTGTAGAACCACCCACACAAACACTGTAGGACCACCCACACAAACACTGTAGTACCACCCACACAAACACTGTAGAACCACCCACACCAACACTGTAGGACCACCCACACAAACACTGTAGGACCACCCACAGAAACACTGTAGGACCACCCACACAAACACTGTAGTACCACCCACACAAACACTGTAGGACCACCCACACACTGTAGGATCACCCACACAAACACTGTAGTACCACCCACACAAACACTGTAGAACCACCCACAGACACACTGTAGGATCACCCACACAAACACTGTAGGACCACCCACACAAACACTGTAGTACCACCCACACACACACTGTAGGACCACCCACACAAACACTGTAGTACCACCCACACAAACACTGTAGTACCACCCACCCACACACTGTAGGATCACCCACACAAACACTGTAGGACCACCCACACAAACACTGTAGTACCACCCACAGACACACTGTTGTACCACCCACACAAACACTGTAGTACCACCCACACAAACACTGTAGGACCACCCACACAAACACTGTAGAACCACCCACACAAACACTGTAGTACCACCCACAGACACACTGTAGAACCACCCACACAAACACTGTAGGACCACCCACACAAACACTGTAGTACCACCCACACAAACACTGTAGAACCACCCACACAAACACTGTAGGACCACCCACAGAAACACTGTAGGACCACCCACAGAAACACTGTAGGACCACCCACACAAACACTGTAGTACCACCCACACAAACACTGTAGGACCACCCACACACTGTAGGATCACCCACACAAACACTGTAGTACCACCCACACAAACACTGTAGAACCACCCACACAAACACTGCAGGACCACCCACACAAACACTGTAGTACCACCCACAGACACACTGTTGTACCACCCACACAAACACTGTAGTACCACCCACACAAACACTGTAGTACCACCGCCTTAAAACAGGGCTTTAAAGCTTTAAAGGGATGTTTCAGGATGTTTGACTCAGGGCCTCATGTCCTCGTTATCCAGAGTGTTGCTGATTTATGGAGATATTTTTTCTGTAATTCATGCAGTTCTTATATTTGAAGAGTTTTGTGGCGCTAGGCTAGTGCAAGGCTAGTGCATGTCTATGGTATCAGCTAGCCTGCATTAAAAACAGTGTGACCCACAGAGCACCTGAGGCAAATCACTGATAACACCAGACTAACCATATACACGTCTGTGTCCATAGAGTCATTTAAAAGACCTTATATTTGAGCAGCATCAGCTTCGTGGTTGTATAAGCTACGCGGCGGCGGAGTGATCTGCTAGAAAATAGTCCCTCAGAATGCGATCATTCATGTGATGCAGGTCAGTTATATTCCAAACATGACTCTATGGACACAGACGTGTATATGGTGAGTCTGGTGTTATCAGTGATTTGCCTCAGGTGCTCTGTGGAGCGGGTCACACTGTTTTTAATGCAGGCTAGCTGATACCATAGACATGCACTAGCCTTGCACTAGCCTAGCGCCACGAAACTCTTCAAATACAAGAAGTGCATGAATTACAAAGAAATATATCTCCATAAATCAGCAACACTCTGGATAACGAGGACATGAGGCCCTGTGTCAAACATCCATTTAAAGGTCATTTAATGAATTCAGCTAAAACGCACCAACTTCAAACAGCCTTTAAATGTTTATTCATTTGAAAACATTGACATTAATCACCCATTTTTACTGCGAAACCAAAAAAACATAGTTTAAACATGTTTAGCTGCAGTTTTGGCTGAAGTTGTCTCCACGTTTTTCCTCTAAAGTTCTTTGATGGAAGGTTTGAGACGGATTTATTTGCATTTGTGGCATTTCAGTGGCTTTGTTCTCCAGGGCCGGACGGGGACTGAAAACCGGCCCTGGGCTCTGACCGGCCCGGCCCACATTAGCGTAAATGCGACACTTCTGGACCGAAGAGCAACAGCGTAAAGTGACTGAAACTCTTTGTCAGGTCGCCACATTTTTGTTTTTTGTTGCTTTTTCATAACGTTTTTTTACTGTGTTTTCGTGACATTTTTCGTCACTTTTTGTGTTTTTTTGGGGGGGGTTGTTGTGTATCCGTGTTTTCGTCACATTTTTGTCGTGTTTTTGTGGATTTTTTGTTGGTTTTTCGCAGCTTTTTATCGTTGCTTTTTTATCACGTTTTTTGTTGCTTTTCCGGCACATTTTTGTTCCGTTTTCAACCTCGTCGCTATTTTGATGCTTTTCTTTTGAGCTTTTAGATTTAGGTAAAGCTCGGTTAAGGCCAGTGTTAATTTTGACAACTTATTTTATTTTAGTTTTAGTCTTTTGACTAAAATGTAATTTAATTTTAGTCGAGATTTAGTCATAAAAAACTTTACAATTTGAGTCTAGTTTTAGTCGACTAAATGTCAGACTAATCTAGTGGACTTTGCATTGATAATATTGATTCTAATCATGTTTAATGTTGTTCCTCTGCTTCATGTTTCTGCTCCACATGAACAAAGCTCAGAGCTGATCCTTTAAACATGATCTGAGGCTCTTTCAGACGCTCAATACAAGTTTGGATGATTTTAGTCTCTCCTTTTCATTTTTATTTAGTCTGATTTTAGTCGACTCAAACATCTGGACATTTTAGTCACAGTTTTAGTCTCATGAGAAACTTTTAATTTAGTTTTAGTCCAATTTTAGTCACAAAAATATCACTTTGACTAAAATTAAGACTAAATATTTTAGTCGACGACATTAACACTGGTTAAGGCGGGGGGGTAAGAGGAGAAAATGGAGAGGCCGGACCTGCCCTGGAGCCGGGGGCCCCTCTGTGCTCTTCCAGGATGGACATGAGTCAGCCCCTGTTGTTCTCCACTGGAGGCTCCTGAGGCTCCTGAGGTTCTGCGTATCCAGGAAGTACTTTTCTCTGGCCTTAATCTCCTGCTGAGCTTAATCCCTTCATTCACAACAGCCTCACGAGCCGCAGGGACGGGTTCTACCTTTTATTTTACTTTATTGACACAGTTTTGCAGCGAAGGAGCAAAAGGAGATCACAAAGCAGAACGACCGGGTGTTTGTTACTGAGGAGGATGTGTTGGAGATCCTCAGCCTCTGACCACAGCCCCCTCTCCTCCTCTGACCCCTCTGACCACGGCCCCCTCTCCTCCTCTGACCCCTCTGACCACGGCCCCCTCTCCTCCTCAGCCCCCCCCTCTGACCACGGCCCCCTCTCCTCCGCAGCCATCCGCTCGGGCCGCTCGGACCTGGTGGAGCTCCTCCTGCGCTCGGGCTCGCGGGTGAGCGGCCGGGGCTGCCACGGCCGCCTCCCGCTGCACGAGGCGGCGCGCCAGGGCAACGCGGCGCTGGCGGAGCTGCTGCTGAGGGGCGGAGCCGGGCCCGACCCGCGCAGCCACTACGGACTCACGCCCCTGGCCCTGGCGGCTCAGGGGGGGCACCGGGACGTGATCCACATCCTGCTCCGGGAAGGTGAGCGCACTCTCCCCAGACGCTTCCTCTGCTCAGGGTGTTTCAGTTACAGAAATGAGACGAACCTGTTTCACCACATATTAAAGAATCACAACAACAACAGGAGGGAAATGTCTCACACAATTATATTATTGAAGACCAGGGGGAAACAAACAACATCTTAAAAAACAAACTGAAAACAAAAACATTTTCACAGAATTTATTTCAGTAAAAATTAAAGTGTTACATGGATAAAAGAGAATAAACATTGAGCCCCCAAAATATTGTTTATCTTTTATTTATTTAACCTAAGACAAGGATGATTAAAAAAGCCCAAAAAATCAACAAAAGCAACACAAATATGACCCAAAAAAGTGATGAAAGTGCAACAGAAAGGCGACAAAAACTCAACAAAAAAGTGGCAAAAATTAGATGAAAAAGAACAACAGGTCTTAGCTTTCAAATGAGACCATGAATGTCATTAAAACATTCATTTGGGTTCTGACTGTCATTAAATCTTAATATCTTGGAAACTAATGACATTGTTAGACTTTACTGCTTTATTACTTTACTACAGTTTTGTCTGAAATCAAATCAAACACAATGTTTTGTTCCAAAGAAGCCTCTGAAGTGTCATTCTGCACTTGAATATTGAAATGTACTTTTTGTGTGTTAAGATTAGACACCAGCCCACTGTTCTTGAAGGGGCTAGATGTAAGTTGGCCATTTTATTCTCCCTACTGCCCCCTCAGGTCATACATGTAACTGCAGCTCGTGCATGACGGCACTTCAGACCCTGAGTAACACCTTTCTGAGTGACAGGACTTTAGAGGCAGTTGTGATGAACAGGTCTGAGCTCAGTCCACACATGAGGACATGGAGGAACATGTGGGGGAGGAAAATACTTAGTTTTAACAGTGTTTAAACTCTGTATAGTCCCTTTAAACATACAGTGTTTGTGCATTAAAATGTATAAAGTGTGACTCTGCTGTTTATATAAACCCTGATGACACCATTAGAAAGTGTTGGGGGTTTTCAGTAACTAAGGAACATCACATATTACTTAAAGCAGCATAAGTAACGTGTTTACCTTAATAACTCCTCCCCGTAGTCCCTGTGGGGGTGATACAAGTGTTTATGGGATGATTGGAGGGTCTTTCATCGCCCCCTGGTGTCTCTGGAGACAGAAAACCATGTTTGCAACTTGGCTGCCACCGGTCCAGAGTCACCAATACACACTAATGGAATCACGAAGAAGAAGCTAACATGCTAACGGGCAAAGCTAACTGCGGCTAACGTCACTTTAAACAGTATTTACAGCCAAGTTTGAGTGAAAAGAAATATTTCCATTGTGTAATTGGATGCACAGTAACCCTCTCTCTCTTCGCCTTTCCTGTCAGCGTAGGATTTACTCTCACGGACAATTAATAAATAAAAATATCTCAACTTGCTACGACACCTGCAGTTGCGCTTATGGCCTCTAGGGGGAAGAGTTACTTAGTGCTGCTTTAAACTAAATACAGGAATATATTAGTCATTACATTGAGTAACTTGAGTTACAAGAACATTTAATGGAGCAGCAAAAACTTCCCCCAAATAAAATCCAGCATCAAATCATGTTGTTGTTTCATCTGGTGTTTCAGATCTGCAGCCTGTCGTTAATACAGTCAAAACAAACACGAGAGAGAATGGGGGAAAGCAAAGGAAAGGAAGTCTTTGACTGCACTGTCGCTCTGTGGCTTTAGTACTATTTTATTTGATTAGTTTATTTGAACAGGGACAATGCACATGAATTAACTTCACTGTAAATGTGCCAGATTTAGCTCTAAAGATAGTTTTCAACTGTAGTCTCAGGGCAAGATGTAGATTGCCAACCAATTATTATTGAATTATTACTATGTTCAGTTTGTATTTTGCCCAAAGTAAGTCAGAAGTAACTAAAAGTAATGTAACTGAACAGTAATATGTAATACAATCATATTTAAAGCTGTAATCACTAATACAGAATATATTAAAAAGTAACTGGCCCGACACTGCCAATAGAAAGTTCTCCCTCACGCACCTGCAGGTCCTCCCTCTCCCCAGACGCCTCCCCCTCATGTCCGTCTCTGTCCAGGAGCCGACGTCTTGTCTCAGGCCAACGATGAGGCGTCCATTTTGTTCGAGGCGTCGGCGAACGGAGACCCGGAGATGATCCAGCTGCTGCTGGAGCACGGGGCCGACGCTGACGTCCCCAAACACTCGGGACACCTGCCCATCCACCGCCTCGCTCACCGGGGCCACCTGCAGTGAGTACGGGGCCACTGCCCATCCACCGCGTCGCTCACCGGGGCCACCTGCAGTGAGTACGGGGTCACTGCACTGCACTACACGAGACTGCAGTCGCCCCTCGCTCACCGGGGCCACCTGCAGTGAGTACGGGGCCACTGCACTGCACTACACGAGACTGCAGTGGCCCCTCGCTCACCGGGGCCACCTGCAGTGAGTACGGGGCCACTGCAGTGAGCGAGGGGCCACCTGCAGTGAGTACGGGGCCACTGCGGGGGCCGGTCTTACACTACACTGCACTGCCCGAGACTGCGGTCACCCCTCGCTCACCGGGGCCACCTGCAGTGAGTACAGGGCCACTGCCCATCCACCGCCTCGCTCACCGGGGCCACCTGCAGTGAGTACGGGGCCACTGCGGGGGCACTACACGAGACTGCAGTCATCCCTCGCTCACCGGGGCCACCTGCAGTGAGTACGGGGCCACTGCCCATCCACCGCGTCACTCACCGGGGCCACCTGCAGTGAGTACGGGGCCACCTGCAGTGAGTACGGGGCCACTGCCCATCCACCCCCTCGCTCACCGGGGCCACCTGCAGTGAGTACGGGGCCACTGCCCATCCACCGCCTCGCTCACCGGGGCCACCTGCAGTGAGTACGGGGCCACTGCATGATCAGACTGCAGTGATGTGGACACGCATGCCCACCTTTCACAGGGTTTTTCTCAGAGTAAAGGATCCAGACGTGTTCCTGAAACCACTCATGTACAAATGAAACATGTGGACTGCACTTCCACACCTGCAGGTCCAACACGTTCACAGCTTCACTTTTACTACGTGTTGGAGCCGCCGTCCTGATGCTCACTGCGAAAAGTACCTGCAAAAAACAAGGAAACACATCTTAAAACAAGACGTTTTGTTTTAAAGAAAAAATTCTGCCAATGGGGTCAGCATTTTTTTCTTGCCAAGAATTCCTATTTCTAGAATATTTTTCTTATCATTAAACAAGTAAGAAACACTAAATTTAAGCAAATAAATAACTAGAATTAAGCAAAATGTCCTCAGGAAATGGAATCATTTAGGAAAACATTCTTATTTAGTGAAACATGTGGGATATTTTACTGAAATGTTGTTGGATTTAAGCAAAATGTTCTTAATAAATAATATTTAAGGAAAGTATTGCCCGGAGACCCGTCTCCATGATGTGGAGCCAGGCTGAGGGTCAGAATCACCTGGAGGATTCACCTATTGTACATGTTTTTAGTGGCAGACATGGGGAGAACATGCTCCACACAGAAAGGCCCCGTCCTGGTGGGAATCGAACCCGGGACCTTCGAGCTGTGAAGCTGAGGCTCTAACCGCTGTGCCACCGAGCCGCCCACTTTAAAGAATGGAATGTTTTATCTCTGTGAGAAGCAGGTCTGACATTAAGAGTTGCTGATCTGAGTTTTTCTTAAAATAACAAAAAATATTCTTTGTCTAAAACTGAAGAAGATTCAAAAAGTTTTTTTCTTTCTTGTTACAAGAAAAATTATCATGTTTTTTGCAAATTTATCTGAACAAGAAATGGCTGGATTTTATTTCCAAAAATAAGAAGTTTTTTCTCAAGAAAACTTAACTTAAGACATTATTACTTTATAGGGAAAAAATAAGAAGTTATTTCTTAAAGTCAGACATCGGCCTGACGTGACGGCTCCTGTGCAGACAGTATCTGTATGTGCTGGTCTTATCCGTGTGTTCGTGGCTGTTCTCGCCTAAACTGACTGAGTGTCGTCTCTCTCAGCGCTGCACTTAGAGATAAGTCTGACCATGAGTGTGTCCGGCCTCCTGGTGTGTTTAGGGATAAATATCATAAATATCAGACTTGCCCTGCTCTGTGTTCTCCATCAGCACATGTCCAACACATTTCCACTCTGGATTCAGACTTTAATTCTCTTGAAGGAATGTGTTGTTTTCCACTCGTCACCTTAAAATAATAGACAAGTATAAACCTCGTGTACTATCTCATATTGTCTTTACCTTCTGTCGTAGCAACACACTTCTCTGCATGTTCAAAACTGGAAGAGAGGTCAGGAAGTCAACGATACTGCACTATCAGCTAATAACACATACCAGATATAGATGACCATGATTCAGGAGGTTCAATCAAGAAGATTTATTTCCCTAACAAGTCATCTAATACAGAGCTCTGCTTCCCAGTCCCTGACAATCGAATCTCTTAGCCCCCATCTGCACCGGAGGAGACTGAGGTCATAGTGAAGTCAGAGTATTCATATATTCATGAGCCTAGGCTACGTGTAGTTGTTTCCATTGGTTGGTAATTTTGTAGCTCCTCCCTCATCACCATTTTATTATATGATATGGTGTGGCATTTTTGTACGTCGCTGGGTGCGCTTATCTGATATTTCCCACACTGTGGCCTTGGTTTTAGGACACTTCGTACACACTTTGGTACTTTCCACTGGACCTTGGCTGTAACAGAGAACTCAAAAACACTTTGCATACATTGTAATATAATACGCTAAAGAGCCATAGAAACGAAAAGCTCGCAAATAAATTTTATAATTCTTCACTCTTTATTTTACTTTATGATAGTTTGTCGAAGGTTTTCCACAACACTGAACTGAAATCGATCCATTTAGAGCGTTGTGTTTCTTGCCCAGAGCTCTGAAGCTGCTGATCCCGGTGACGACCATGTCTGAGGTGGAGGACAGCGGGATGAGTCCGCTCCACTCTGCGGCGGCGGGAGGACACACCCACTGCATCCAGGTGAAGGAAACACCTGCCCTGCCTCAAACCTCACTGGGGTTTCTACTGTAGTATCAGGATGTTCTGCTGGTTCAAACCTACTGACTCTTACACTACATTTCCCACAAGGCTTTGCTGGAGGCGGGCTACGACCCCAACTTCATGCTGCACCCGTGGGTTCGCCGCAGCTACGACGACGAGAGGAAGTCCGCGCTGTTCTTCGCCGTCTCCAACAACGACGTCCCATCAGCCCGAGCGCTGTTAGAGGGCGGAGCCTTTCCCAACCAGGACCCAATCAAGTGTCTGCAGGCAAGTGGGAGGAGCCTCCTGTTGGCCACTCACGCCCCTACAGGCCGTGAGCATCACTGCATGTTTGTTTGAACTCATTAACAAAATACTACAGTGACAGAAAAGACAAAATATCTCTCTGTGCCACAACTCAGGGACACAGTGGAGATCTTTCTTTCTGCTCCACTTTGGCTTTAGTTCCTGCTAAAGTGGCAGTGATTACACCAGCTGTTAGCTTTGCCCGTTAGCCTGTTAGCTTCCGGAGGCAGGGGAGTTGCCAGCATGGGGGAGATGAAGGACCCCCCCAATCATCCCATTAACACTTGACGGACAGGATTTGTTCAGGTAAACCCGTTACTGATGCGGCAGTGACGGGGCATCACTGAGAGGTCTGAGGTTTAGGGTTGAAACTTGCCTGTCCTGCCAAACTACGACTACATGATCTCAATGATTTCCCGGGGGGCGTGATTGACAGACGACATCAGCCAATCAGAGCAACGCTGGATACGCCGCAGTAACAAGCGGCAGGAAACCTTTCCAAAAACGTCCTTATATAACTCTGGTTTTAGGGATTTAATATTTTCCAAATGATTTAAAACTGAAAGAGCAGAAGAAAACGGTGCATCGGTCGCCGCGCCGCCATCTTTAATGTTTTGGAAGAGAGTGTGGTGGCGACGGTTTCTGTTTCTTGGTGCGTGATTGGACCGATGTGGGTAAAGTCGTGGGGAGATGTTTTAGTTAGGGGGCGCTGAGGGACAAAATTTACCCCCAAAATACTTCTTCTGTGCATAAATCCTATTGATTAACCTCTTAACTCCCGCCTGAACCGAGAGCATTTTCTCCAGTTCAGCTTTACCCAAATCCTGTAGGCCAGAGTAACGCCTCATCTGAAAGACCTACAAAACTAAATGGATCTTTTTCCTCACGGCAGAGTTTTTGTCATCACTTTTTTCGTTGGGCAGTCGTCTCATTTTAGTCAAAGTTTTGTGAGTTTTTTGTCACTTTTTCGTCAAATTATTCGCATTTTTTTTGTAATTTTTTTTATCCATTTTTCTCAATTTTTCGTCCATTTTTTTTCACATTTTTGTCAATTTTTCTAAATTTTTTGTAATTTTTTGTACATTTTTTGTTCATTTTTTGTCATGTTTTCGTGACTTTTTTGTCAATTTTTGTGATTTTTGTAAATTTTTTGTCACTTTTTCGTCCATTTTTTTTCTCGCAATTTTTCTCACTTTTTATGTAAATTTTTTGTAATTTTTTCGTCAATGTTTTCTCACTTTTTTCACATTTTCATCCTTGTTTTCGTCTCAGTTTTGTCGCTATTTTCACACCTTTTTTCCAGAGGCTTTTGGACTGGGGGTAAAGCTGGAGAAAATGTGCTCGGTTCAGGTGGGAGTTAAGAGGTTAATATTGCCTGCAGTTCACAAACTATCCACCAGGGGGGGGGGGGCTGCATCGCCCTCAGCACCCTGGGTTCCCACGGCCTTGGATGTGAAATGATTGGCTGCTGAAATGAGCCGCCAGAAAGGAGGAGCGTCTGACGGGCCAGGCAAGGTCGAAACTCTGCATGAAGGTTGGTCCTCGTGACGTTTCCTCCAAAGGAACAGCTTCTAACAGTTTTTAGACATCACTAACACATTCTAATCTAAATACTGCCTCTAGAAACAAACACGCTTTTTAATGAGTCCGACTTTTTAGAGCTTTTAACCATGGTATTCCTCTACCAGGGAAAGATACAGGTATGTGGGGCTTTTCAGCGTTTGGATGAAAGGATCTGAGGATTGCATCTGTGTCCTGTAGGTGGCGCTGCGTATGGGGAACCTTGAGCTGATCCAACTGCTGCTGAAGTTCGGGGCCAACGTGAACTATTTCTGTAAAATCAACACGACGCACTTTCCCTCAGCTCTGCAGTACTCGCTGAAGGACGAGGTGAGGCCCGGGTTAGACCTGAGCCAGGCCCGGGTTAGACCTGAGCCAGGCCCGGGTTAGACCTGAGCCAGGCCCGGGTTAGACCTGAGCCAGGCCCGGGTTAGACCTGAGCCAGGCCCGGGTTAGACCTGAGCCAGGCCCGGGTTAGACCTGAGCCAGGCCCGGGTTAGACCTGACTCAGTCCTGGTTCAGTCCCTGTCCTAAAGGTGGTTAATGAGACTAAAACAGTGACTCAGTCCCGGTTCAGTCCCTGTCTGTCCTAAAGGTCCTGGCTCGGTGTCTCCCCCTGCAGGTGATGATGCGGATGCTTTGTAACTTCGGGTACGATGTGGAGAAGTGTTTCCACTGTCCGTACGGCGGCGGCTCCCACGTCCCGCGGGATTACGAGGGCTGGAGCAACACCGTCATCAAGGACTCCATGGTGAGGCGGGGGCGGGGCTAAACACACCTGGGGGCGGGGCTAAACACACCTGTTTAATCATAGACTGTATTTAAACTGACGTCTCCTTCTCACTCCTCCCCGTTTACCATAATGACCACGGTCGAGGGAGGAGTCATGGAGGATTTACAGACTCCTCCTCCCCAGCTCTGACGAAGCATGTTCCTAAAAAGGGCATAAGGGCGGGATCTTCACTGTAGACTCCGCCCTTGTGTGACGTGTAGCTCGCGCTGCTCCAATGCTAACAGTCCGAGCCGTATCAAGTACGAGATTTCTAAAATTCTTCTTACGAAAACCAGCCTGGTTTCTTTAACTGTGACTCAGCGTGATCTCAGGAGGAAGATCAGCCTCGTCTAAACCAGGCGTTAAAGTTGTTGTTAACGTGTCTAAACTCCAGTGCTTTTCAATGGGGCCTAGTGGTGATATGGAGGTACTACAGCAATGGCGCCCTCTAGTATTGTGGGCACAAAGCAGAGCAGCCAAAGCCCATTGGTTAAATCTTACTCTTTCTTACCTTAGCTTAGACGAGTCACGCTAATGTTGTTAGCATTTAGCCTCTCCCGGCAAAGGTATAGCTTTAAACTGGAGTGAGTTAGCCGTTAGCCGTTAGCAGCTGTTCTACGTTTCCCTGTTTAAATACAGTCACGTGAGCCTCTACATGATCCAAGTCCAACAAAATTAAACACAGCGGTTTTCTAAGGGGATAAAAAGGGGGCACTATATTGTGAGGCGTAATAACACCTGGAGTACTTTGACATCCGCGCAGTAATATCGCCGAGATAGTGCCTTTTTTAATCCGGAAAGCACTTCTATCACCACTGAGAGACTACAAGGTCAAATATGCACAAATATCACTTTTTTTCACATACAAAGTTGCATAGTGCATCTTTAAAGGCAAAAACAATACAATGAAACATAAATCATATATTCTTTTAAGGCAAAGTGCAGATAAAACACTTCCAGTTGTCATAATCACAGCAACAGTGATGATTTTCAGGCTGGATTTGAACTTTGTCTCACACGTGTGGTCCTGTAGTCCTAACCGTGTCTGTCGGCCATGTTTGTAGTTCTGTGAGGTGATCTGCCTCTCGTCGCTCAGACACCTCTCGGGTCAGGTGGTCCGGATCCTGCTGGACTACCAGGACCATGTGACTTTGTGCTCCAAACTGAAGACGGCTCTGATGGAGACCAGGCAGTGGCCCGAGATCTGCGCCATCCAAGGTCAGGCCCCCCCTCGCCCTGCGTTCATCAGGGTTTCACCAGGGTTTCATCAGGGTTTCATCAGGGTTTCCTCAGGGTTTCATCAGGGTTTCCTCAGGGTTTCCTCAGGGTTTCCTCAGGGTTTCCTCAGGGTTTCATCAGGGTTTCATCAGGGTTTCCTCAGGGTTTCCTCAGGGTTTCCTCAGGGTTTCCTCAGGGTTTCATCAGGGTTTCTTCAGGGTTTCATCAGGGTTTCCTCAGGGTTTCCTCAGGGTTTCATCAGGGTTTCCTCAGGGTTTCATCAGGGTTTCATCAGGGTTTCACCAGGGTTTCATCAGGGTTTCCTCAGGGTTTCCTCAGAGTTTCATCAGGGTTTCCTCAGGGTTTCATCAGGGTTTCACCAGGGTTTCATCAGGGTTTCATCAGGGTTTCCTCAGGGTTTCATCAGGGTTTCCTCAGGGTTTCCTCAGGGTTTCCTCAGGGTTTCATCAGGGTTTCCTCAGGGTTTCCTCAGGGTTTCATCAGGGTTTCATCAGGGTTTCATCAGGGTTTCCTCAGGGTTTCATCAGGGTTTCATCAGGGTTTCATCAGGGTTTCATCAGGGTTTCCTCAGGGTTTCACCAGGGTTTCACCAGGGTTTCCTCAGGGTTTCACCAGGGTTTCCTCAGGGTTTCCTCAGGGTTTCACCAGGGTTTCCTCAGGGTTTCACCAGGGTTTCCTCAGGGTTTCCTCAGGGTTTCATCAGGGTTTCACCAGGGTTTCCTCAGGGTTTCACCAGGGTTTCATCAGGGTTTCCTCAGGGTTTCATCAGGGTTTCATCAGGGTTTCCTCAGGGTTTCCTCAGGGTTTCATCAGGGTTTCCTCAGGGTTTCCTCAGGGTTTCCTCAGGGTTTCCTCAGGGTTTCATCAGGGTTTCCTCAGGGTTTCATCAGGGTTTCCTCAGGGTTTCACCAGGGTTTCCTCAGGGTTTCCTCAGGGTTTCCTCAGGGTTTCCTCAGGGTTTCATCAGGGTTTCCTCAGGGTTTCATCAGGGTTTCCTCAGGGTTTCCTCAGGGTTTCATCAGGGTTTCATCAGAGTTTCATCAGGGTTTCATCAGGGTTTCCTCAGGGTTTCATCAGGGTTTCATCAGGGTTTCATCAGGGTTTCCTCAGGGTTTCATCAGGGTTTCATCAGGGTTTCCTCAGGGTTTCCTCAGGGTTTCATCAGGGTTTCATCAGGGTTTCCTCAGGGTTTCATCAGGGTTTCATCAGGGTTTCATCAGGGTTTCCTCAGGGTTTCATCAGGGTTTCATCAGGGTTTCATTAGGGTTTCCTCAGCGTTTCACCAGGGTTTCCTCAGGGTTTCACCAGGGTTTCATCAGGGTTTCCTCAGGGTTTCATCAGGGTTTCATCAGGGTTTCCTCAGGGTTTCCTCAGGGTTTCATCAGGGTTTCACCAGGGTTTCATCAGGGTTTCACCAGGGTTTCCTCAGGGTTTCCTCAGGGTTTCATCAGGGTTTCACCAGGGTTTCACCGGGGTTTCCTCAGGGTTTCATCAGGGTTTCCTCAGGGTTTCATCAGGGTTTCATCAGGGTTTCCTCAGGGTTTCATCAGGGTTTCATCAGGGTTTCCTCAGGGTTTCCTCAGGGTTTCATCAGGGTTTCATCAGGGTTTCCTCAGGGTTTCATCAGGGTTTCATCAGGGTTTCATCAGGGTTTCATCAGGGTTTCCTCAGGGTTTCATCAGGGTTTCATCAGGGTTTCATCAGGGTTTCCTCAGGGTTTCATCAGGGTTTCATCAGGGTTTCATTAGGGTTTCCTCAGCGTTTCACCAGGGTTTCCTCAGGGTTTCACCAGGGTTTCATCAGGGTTTCCTCAGGGTTTCATCAGGGTTTCACCAGGGTTTCATCAGGGTTTCACCAGGGTTTCCTCAGGGTTTCCTCAGGGTTTCATCAGGGTTTCACCAGGGTTTCACCAGGGTTTCCTCAGGGTTTCCTCAGGGTTTCATCAGGGTTTCACCAGGGTTTCACCGGGGTTTCCTCAGGGTTTCATCAGGGTTTCCTCACACTCACCTCCTCTCTCTGTCTCAGAAAACCCGCGCTCGCTGCAGCACCTGTGTCGCCTCCGGATCCGCCGCTGCCTCGGGCGACTGCGCCTCCGATCTGAAACCTTCATGAGCTTCCTGCCTCTGCCCCAAAGACTCAAAAACTACATCCTGTTCAAAGAGTACGAGCTGTACAAGGGGCCGGGCTGAGGAGAGGCGGGACTGGGGCCGGGTCCACAAGGGGCCGGGCTGAGGAGAGGCGGGACTGTGAGGAGAGGCGGGACTTTGAGGAGAGGCGGGACTACAAGGGGCCGGGCTGAGGAGAGGCGGGACTGTGAGGAGAGGCGGGACTTTGAGGAGAGGCGGGACTACAAGGGGCCGGGCTGAGGAGAGGCGGGACTGTGAGGGCCGGGTCTACAAGGGGCCGGGCTGAGGAGAGGCGGGACTGTGAGGAGAGGCGGGACTGTGAGGGCCGGGTCTACAAGGGGCCGGGCTGAGGGGAGGCGGGACTGTGAGGACCCGGAGCTCCACATGTTCTTGACGTTTTGCTTCAAAAGCTGTTTCTGACTTTGTCCCACATGTTTCGTTCTGTTGTCGGGATTGTCTTTGTGACTCGGGAACCCTTAAACCCGTCTGTGGGACGACAAAAAGGTTCAGGTTCTACTGGGATCGAAAAATAAAAGTAGGAGCCGAAAAGAAATGTAGATCCAGAGTTTTAAAACTGTTGTTCATCAAAATAAGAAAAAAAGTAAAAGGAAAAGAAAGACAAGTTCATAAAAATTGGGATAATTTAGGGGAAAAAATGGTTAAAAATTAAGAAAATCTGCCCTTTACAAATCTTTACATTCAAGTTTTAATGCTGTTGTTCATCAAAGGTGAAAAAAAGAAACAAAGACAAGTTGATAAAACTGGGAAAAAATGGGAAAAACAAGTAGAAATTTTTTTTGAGAAATTTAGGGGGAAAAAATAAGAGAAAAAAAATAAGACAAACATGGAAAGTGTTTTTTCCGCCTTTTCAAATCTTTATATTCACGTTTTGATGCCGTTGTTCTTCAAAATAGAAGAAAAGAAGAATAAAAAATAGAAAAAATGGGTTCTATTTGACAAATCATTTAGTACAGGCATCGAAAAAGCTATCGTTCAGGTATCGGAAAAATGCAGCAGTTGTGACCGGTGACTGTAAAGATGTGAAGCCGCTGTGGAGTCGCTGAAAGGTTTATTCAAGTAAGAGCAGCTTCATTTTAAAATAATCTTACTCCAGAAGAAGTAAAAAGCAGTGACTGAATGACCCGAGGAAGAGGAAAAAAGAACCTGCGGAAAATGGGCGACAAAAGTGGGTCGTCACGCTTTTGTCGTGTCCTTGGGCAAGACACTTCTCCCTCCTGGCCTCCAGTGTCTGTGAACACTGGTGCCTGGATGAGAGTGAATGGGTGAGTGGTTCTTCACTGTAAAGCGCTTTGAGTGCCTGAAAAAGGTGGAAAAGGTTTAAACTTGAGCATCCGAGTAACTGTTTGAGCGTAAACGATTCAGACATAAAATAACGAGGGGAAAATCTGCAATTATGTAAAAATCCTCGTATTCCCAAAGGAAATACCATGAAACTCAAACCTCAAAGTTTCATGTGAGACATAAAATACATCTGTTTTTCTATTTGTCACATGAAGTTTTTGTCCCTTAAAGATTTACTCACTGTGGAATGAGTTTTTTTTACTCAAGTAAGAGTTCAGATCCTGCATTGTAATATTACTCAAGTAGAAAGTACTGTGTGGTAAACTACTCTAAGAGGTACAATTACATCAAAAAGTATCTGAGTACTCCCCGCCTCTGACCGTCATGTGGCCCCGCCCCCTGTGGGATTCATAGTCAGACACATTAGTTCTTGTTTCTGCCTCCTCTTGCTCACAGAAGTGCTGCTGTTTCAGTTTGTTTCAGAAGCTTTTTTTTGTCTCCAAAAGCAGCTTTAACCTTTCAGCTCCCACCGGAACAGAGCACATTCTCTTCAATGGCTTTACCCAAATCAAACATTACTGAAAAAGTGTCAAATTTGCGACAAAATACGAGGATGAAACAAAAAACAAAAAGGTGACGAAAACATGATGAAAAAGTGACAAAAAAGTGACAAAAAAGTGATGAAAAAAGGACAAAAACATGATGAAAAAGTGACAAAAACATGATGAAAAAGTGACAAAAATATGATGAAAAAGTGACAAAAACATGATGAAAAAGTGACAAAAACATGATGAAAAAGTGACAAAAACATGATGAAAAAGTGACAAAAACATGATGAAAAATATGGCAAAAATATGATGAAAAAGTGACAAAAACATGATGAAAAAGTGACAAAAACATGATGAAAAAGTGACAAAAACATGATGAAAAAGTGACAAAAACATGATGAAAAAGTGACAAAAACATGATGAAAAAGTGACAAAAACATGATGAAAAAGCGAAGGAAAAAAATGACAAACACGGGACTAAAACAGAGCTGAAAATGCAACAAAAAGCCAATGAAGAACGGCAAAAATGTGACAAAAAAGCGCTGAAAAAAACATGTCAAAGTCACGACAAGGCGGCGACAAGTGGAAGAAAAAGATCCATTTAGTTTTGTAGGTCTCAGCTTTCAAATGAGGCGTCAC
This sequence comes from Gobius niger, assembly GCF_951799975.1. Taxonomy (NCBI): domain Eukaryota; kingdom Metazoa; phylum Chordata; class Actinopteri; order Gobiiformes; family Gobiidae; genus Gobius; species Gobius niger. Next base: position 41,086,290 of record NC_136856.1, on the reverse strand, counting down.
TCTGGCCTGTTGTAAAGCTCAGCAGGAGAAGATGCTCTCGGTTAAGGAGGAGGGAAGAGGTTAAAAAGGAGGTGAAGAAAGTGACTCTGAGACGTGTCCTCCACTAGGGGGCAGCGTGAGATGTTTCCAAACTCAGGTCTAAGCACCAGGTCTGGGTCCTGCTGTGATGTCATGTACAGTCTAGTCCTCCCCCCTCTCTGCAGCCTGAATATTGTGTAAACTCTCTTTCCGTTTGAATCACTGGAGAATCAACCAACATGAAAAAATAAAACCCACAATAATGATTTTTACATAGTTTTATTTCCCTTTTCATAATTTAGGACTTAAACCTGCAGACTTGTGGCCCCCCCTTTGGGACGTCTCTGAGGCTTCAGTGCCTCTGTCAGAGCGAGAAGTAAAGCTTCACTTTAGTTTTATTATTATATTAAGTCATCCTGTAACTGAGCCACTGGAAAAGTGTGGGTTAGTTTGAGAGAAACGTGTTCATGATAGAACTGTGTCCTGTCGGAAACCTGTGTATAAAAAGTGCTGCTAGTAAAACGTCCCGAACACTATGAGGAGCTGAAGCTGAGAAAGTGTCCTATGTGGAAGGAAGAGGCTTTTCTTTCCACACAATTAACAGCACTGAACTCCAAAACGCTAAAACCACTTCAGCAAAAACAACTTAGACCTGGTTTAGTTCCTGTGTTTAAAAAAAATGTTCTAAACTAGATAATATGCTGAATTACACGTTTTTTCTTCCTATTTTATTGTTTTTTTATTGTCCCAAGTGTACCCCTATCCACCAATCACCAAACAGCAGTTTCCATTGCAAAGGTGTTGCTATAGTTCAAAAATTAATTTCATTTTCAATAATTTTCTTCACAAACTGGACCCGATTTAAATAGAATGATCCATTTCTGTGCAAATGAAGAGGAGGCCGAGCGTCATAATAAAAGGTTTGTTTTGTACTTTTCATGGCATTTATATCATTTCTGTGGTTTCTTCCTCACATATTATGCACTGTATGCACTAATATTGACATTTTCTTTTCTTTTTTTAATAAAAAGTTCCATAATGCACCTTCAAAGGTTTGTTTACTGTTTATGCCAGAAGTGGAACAAGTTCTTTTTTTGCAAGTCAAGAACCTTTTTAAAATTAGTTTTTTTTCCAAGTTCTCATAGAAGTGAAGTGACGTCATCGCTCGACTTCCAGGATTTCTCTGATTTAGCCAGTTTAAAACATCACAGAAATATTACTTTAACTCCAGATTTTCTTAAGTAAATCTTTTCTGACATTAATTATCAAATCATTTTTTCCACAAATAATGAAGGCGTTTCTTAAAACATAAAAAATATCTTCATTTTGCTTTAGAAATAGAGACGTATATTATTCTACTTATATAATTCTACTTATATATTATTCTACTTATATATTATTCTACTCATATATTATTCTACTCAGGTGTAAAACAGTTTCTGGCCTTTTGTCTGTTGTTGTTTCGGTTATTACTGTGTGTGATGTCACTTAACAAACCTATAAGATTCTTTACATTTTCCCATCTCTGCAGCAGAGCTTTTGTTAAAGGGACCAGATGGAAGTTGTGATCCTTTACTCTCCACTGCCCCCTCAGGCCGTCCGTGTAACTGCAGTCTCTATGTTAAGCTCGTGCCTGACGATGGAGAAAGTTGGTATTTAATAAGTCTGGGCTCGTCCTGCACATCAGGAAACGGCTGGAAAACACGTCTACATTCCGTCTGGTCCCTTTAATGTGACACTATATAAGTATAGTAAGTAGAGTAAGTAGAGTAAGTATAGTAAGTATAGTAAGTACAGTAAGTTTAGTAAGTTTAGTTTTGTTTAAGGAAAAGCGAGTCTCCTCAAAGTGCAACCTCCAAGTCAAGTCCCAAAGTCGTCAAAATCAAGTCTGACTCGAGTCTGGTTTCTGCAACAGCTCCAGACGCGTCTCGTCATAGAAGGGGGCGTGGCTTCGCCGAGGGGGAAACAGAATCAGTTTTCTCTCTTTTTACACATTTTCTGGTGGAATATGAACTTATTTATCACATGCAAATAAAGTCAAGTGTAACTCGGGTCCATGTGGATATTTTCTCACAGCAGATTGTTCAGTAAAAGTGAAAAAACGGCAGTCGTAGCCAGCGCTTGCTAGCATTAGCATTAGCCCGATGCTAACATGTAGCATCATGTCAGAATTCTCCGTTATTCATGTATTTATGGGCTGTTGAACCACTTTGCTCCTCTCCATGTCTTTGTGTCTTTATTTAGTAGAAACTATATTCAGAATTCAGCGTTTGCTACAGTAGTTTTTGAATAATTAGAGAAAGTTTAGATTTTTCTCCGAATTGTTTTCCTCCTTTAAGAGGAGACACTACAGGCAAAACTAAAAAAAAATCAGTTTTCAGGTTTTGGGCCAAATCTGTCTCTGAACATATAAGCTTCACCCGGAAACAGAAAACATGCCTAATCTTCACAATAACATGTTTAAATATTGCCCTGATTCAATGTTCCCCCATAGACTTATATGGGAGAACACAATTTCAAGGGCCTTTTTCTCCAAACACATGTTTCTGTCATTGTGGCGACACTATGTCCACGTCAGTCGGACCTAAAGACTTCACATTTTCCAGCCTTGGACTGAACAAGATTTGGAACATTTTTTCAGAGGGATTTTTTATTATTTAATCCCTTAAGCCCCATTTATTGAGTTTTGAATGTCAAAAAATAAGACGAGAATTACATTTTTACACATTTTTCCACTAAAAAACAGCTTATTTTAAAACTAAACAAGAAATCCTAAATCCGCTCTGAGAAAGTCTTGGCAACTCATTCATCAATAAAATGAAACCATAAGTTTGAATGTAGCTCTGTCCATTATTCAGAATTTGTCGCCGAAAAGATGAGGAAATCTGGGGCATTTTTAGGCATAAAACACCTTGTTCTGATATGAAAAGATAAAATGACAGAAAACTTGCCATGTATTTTTTTCTCACATTTATGCCACTGATCGATATCTGTAAATATACATGTTTCCCCTGCAGTGTCTCGCCTTAAAGGGATGTTTCAGGATGTTTGACATAGGGCCTCATGTCCTCGTTATCCAGAGTGTTGCTGATTTATGGAGATGTTTTTTTCTAATTCATGCAGTTCTTTTGTTTGAAGAGTTTTGTGGCGCTAGGCTAGTGCAAGGCTAGTGCATGTCTATGGTATCAGCTAGCCTGCATTAAACACAGTGTGACCCACAGAGCACCTGAGACACTGATAACACCAGACTCACCATATAAATATAACTGACCTGCATCACATGAATGACTTTGAGGGACTATTTTCTCACAGATCACTCCGCCGCTCCACCCTTTATTGATTGTTTATATTTCTGAGACGGTTTGTGGTGAAAAACAATAGAGCAACATGACATTAAACTGACGCCGAAGTCGCCACAGTGACGCTCGCCCGACACAGAAACCGTCCCGAACCCGAACCCGAGACCCAGGTTTTCAAACAGAGACTCAGAGGATTCGCTCGGAGGACTTTTATAAGCATTTAAACAGTAAGAAAATAAAATCCCACAGAAACAGACACAGATATACTTTGTTTTTTTATATGTGATAAACAGTTAAGGCTGCTCTACGAATCTCCTCTGCTTCTATTGCTTTAAACACATCACCTGCTGCACGGAAATCAACGTTTGGTTTCACCCACGGAGACGAGGGAAGGGGGGGGCAGGATGTGACGCACGGGGGGGGGGGGGGGGCGAGGTGATCGAGGCTTGTCCTGGAGATTCTTCATGGATGTGATGACGCCGCGAGTGACTGTATTTGTGAGGACGTTTCCTTAGATTAGAAAACGGAAAATAAATCAAAAATGTGCAAAGTTCAGTTTTAGTCAGAATCGTCCGAGTTTCATCTAATGTTGGTCTCGTTTTGGTCCTGATTCATGAATATTTTTGACTCGTTTTGATAGAATTTGCTGAAAAAACAAGTTTAAATAGTAGAGCATATGAGATTAAATTATAAACGACGTCCACTTGCTCTAAAAGTAACCCTTAAAGGGATGTTTCAGGATGTTTGACTCAGGGCCTCATGTCCTCGTTATCCAGAGTGTTGCTGATTTATGGAGATATTTTTTTTTTGTAATTCATGCAGTTCTTATATTTGAAGAGTTTCGTGGTGCTAGGCTAATGCGAGGCTAGTGCATGTCTATGGTATCAGCTAGCCTGCATTAAAAACAGTGTGACCCACAGAGCACCTGAGTCACTGATAACACCAGACTAACCATATAAACGTCTAATGTTTGGAATAAAACTGACCTGCATCACATGAATGATCGCATTCTGAGGGACTATTTTCTAGCACAGGGTTTCTCAACCTGGGGGTCGAGACACATTTGGGGGGTCGCCAGAGCATATAGAGAAAAAAATATATTCTAATATTATTATTATGGTGTTGTAGCACAGTGTTTCCCAACCAGGGGTACGGAGACCCCTGGGGGAACTCGAGGACCTGGTACTTGGAACTATTTCAGATTGAAAAAAGGGGAAAATGTAACATCATGTTTATAGGAAAAGCCATATCGTTCAGTAAAATGTGCAGCTTTGGGAGAATTGTAGGTTTATTTTGACGGCGACATTGTCCTTTTTCTTACAAATACCACTTTTAAAGCAGTGCTAAGTAACTCTTCCCCCTAGAGGCCATAAGTGCAACTGCAGGTGTCGTAGCAAGTTAAGATTTTTTAATGTATTAATTGTCTTGGAGAGTAAATACTACGCTGACAGGAAAGGCGAAGGGACAGAGGGTTACTGTGCATCCAATTATACAACGGAGATATTTCTTTTCACTCAAACTTGGCTGTAAATACTGTTTAAAGTGACGTTAGCCGCAGTTAGCTTTGCCCGTTAGCATGTTAGCTTCTTCTTCGTGATTCCATTAGTGTGTATTGCTTTCTCCGCACCGGTGGCAGTCAAGTTGCAAACATGGTTTTCTGTCCAGAGACACCAGGGGGCGATGAAAGACCCTCCGATCATTCCATAAACACTTGTATCACCCCCACAGGGACTACGGGGAGGGTTTATTATGGTAAATAAGTTACTTATACTGCTTTAAGTAATTACTTTCTAAATAAACACCCTTGAGGTGGGGGCGGCTGACGACTGAAAGGCCAAAGGGGCACGAAAGACAAAACACGCTGGGAAACACTGTTGTAGCAAACGTGCTGTTGTTCCAGAGGTGTAAATTTGATGAATTGTATTTCAGATAGGGCTGCTCGATTATTGAAAAAATAATAATCACGATTATTTTTGTCATAATTGAAATCACGATTATTCAAACGATTATTTGTTGCCTTTAAAAAAATCCATCAAAAAAGTGACAAAAATCCAGCAGAAAAAAGACAAAAATCCATCAAAAAAGTGACAAAAATCCAGCAGAAAAAAGACAAAAATCCAGAAAAAAAGTGACAAAAATCCAACAAAAAAAAGACAAAAATCCAGAAAAAAAGTGACAAAAATCCAACAAAAAAAAGACAAAAATCCAGCAGAAAAAAGACAAAAATCCAGAAAAAAAGTGACAAAAATCCAACAAAAAAAAGACAAAAATCCAGAAAAAAAGTGACAAAAATCCAGCAGAAAAAAGACAAAAATCCATCAAAAAAGTGACAAAAATCCAGCAGAAAAAAGACAAAAATCCATCAAAAAAGTGACAAAAATCCAGCAGAAAAAAGACAAAAATCCAGAAAAAAAGTGACAAAAATCCAACAAAAAAAAGACAAAAATCCAGAAAAAAAGTGACAAAAATCCAACAAAAAAAAGACAAAAATCCAGAAAAAAAGTGACAAAAATCCAAAAATTTGAAAAAAAAAATTGAAATTTTTTTTTTTGAAAAAAATTAAAATATATATTATAATCGGTTTTTTGCGATTATGCTTATTTTGTAATCGTTTACTGTTGTAATCGAAATCGTCATCGGATTTCGATTAATTGCACAGCCCTAATTTCAGCCATTGTTTTTTTTAAGAATCCTATAGGTGAATGTCCCCGTGTTTCCCATGGTCTGACCTGGGGGGGGGGCACGATCCGAATGAACTGTTATAATGGGGGTCGCGGCTCCAAAAGGTTGAGAACCTCTGCTCTAGATCACTCCGCCGCCGCTGTAGCTCATACAACCACGAGCTGACGGACACAGACGTTTATAAGGTGAGTCTCAGGTGCTCTGTGGGTCACACTGTTTTTCATGCAGGCTAGCTGATACCATAGACATGCACTAGCCTAGCATTAGCCTAGCACCATGAAACTCTTCAAACATAAGAACTGCATGAATTACAGATAAAAAAACATCTCCATAAATCAGCAACACTCTGGATAACGAGGACATGAGTCAAACATCCTGAAACATCCCTTTAAGTAAAGCCTGGGTTTGTTTCTGTCTCACTACAAAACTACAAAACTACAGAATACTGCACTTTTCTCTGTGTGACTAAAGTAAAATCGACACAAGCACCAAATCCTTCTGCAACTTTTCAGAAATGTTGCTCAAGTTATCGGGAAAATCACTTCCTAAATAGTGCAAAAATAAAAATAATAAATACAAAAACACTTTTCCATAATTCCCTCGATACAAACATTACAAAATGAACCAAAAACGTTAAAATAAATGAACGAAGCTAAACAACTCCCTGTGACTATGTGAGTGGGAATTAAAGTGCACATGACAGGTTTTAATGATTTTGAAATGATTTGATTTAGACTTTTTTGTTTGAGTGAAGCAGCAAATTAAAGGAGCTAAACCTGATTGTTTTCTTTCATAAGGTGAAATGATTTTTGCCCCATAAAAGTATGTTGTAAAAGTATGTTGTAAAAGTCAGCCTGATGACGTTAGCGCCGTGTTATGATTCGTCGATGTTGTGCCTGGTTCGCCCAAACAGCCAATGACGCCGAAGGACAGTCGGCCATGACGGTAGAAACAACCTTTTCGCCAAATTTGGACTAAAAAGGTTCAAAATGAGGTGTCGTCCCTTTAATGAAGAAATGTTAGGCAGAAAAGTATTTTTATTTTATTTGAAATGTTAAGTTAACGACAGGAAGTGACATAGACGTTTGTTAGTGATGATGTCATGGCTCCACTTCCGGGTCCGGAGTCGTTTTCACTACAATGGGGTTTGGCCGATGTAGAGCCGACTACAAAGAAATGTAACTTTACTCCACATTTTCTTTTGTCTTTTCTGAACTTAATCAAATTATTTTTTTCCAAACACAATGAATTTATTTGGAACAAAAAAAAAAAACATATTTTTTCTTTGTGAAATAGTGATTTATATGATTCTACTCTGGTCTTTTCTCTGCTGTTGTTTCAGGAGACTCGGATAAAGTCGTGTTTCTGGAGCTTTAACAGTCGGAACCCGGAAGTAACGAGTGAATTTCTCCATCGTGAGATCAATAAAGACGATCTTATCTTATTATTGTGTGTGATGTCGCACTTAAAGGTGCATTATGTGACTTTTCATGTGTGAAAAAGGTTGATATTTGTGTGTTTGACCTTGTAGTGCCCAGTGGCGTGTGCGTGGTCCGTGTGGCACCTTTATCTTCAGTCAGTCTCTACAACGCTCCAGGATCCACTGTTCGGAAGGTTCTCCTGCTGCTTTCCTCACCAGGAAACCTACAGAACAATGATCCTGGAGTGTGTAGAGACCACCGTGGTCCAGGCGCCACGCGGACCACGCACACGCCACTGGGGCACTACAAGGTCAAACACACACACTGCAAAAAGTGAATATCAAGCATTGGCTTAAATGACCTGAATTGAGGAAATGTTTCTTGTTTTGAGCGGTTTTCACTCATTTAGACACTTTTCCTGATCGGACCGAGTTTGCTTTGCTTGTTTGAGGACATTTCAGACCAGTTCTCGGGTAAATCTCGCTTGAAATAAGAAAGTAAAATTGCCAATGAGATAAGACCAATGTTCTTTCCCCATTGGCAAAGAAAATGACCTGAAATAAGGACGAAATGTATCGAAACGAGTCAGAAACATCTCAGAACAAGTGAAATAATAAGAACTTCTTAACTCGTCAAAACAACAACAAAAAATTATTATTATGCTCAAACTGAGATGTTTATACTGGTCTAGTTAATTACTTTTTGCACAAATATAAAGTCCGGGATGAAAAGTCGTATAAAGCACCTTTAACAAATGTGTTGGACTCACTCACTTCCCATTGACACGGTCGGCACGGCAACAGTTTAAAACTGTTTGCCTCGGTCTAGGTCACTTCCTGTCACTTCCTGTCTGTGTGCAACAAGGAAATGAAACTCTAAACGTCTCAATAACGGACAAACTAAAGAAAACTGTAGCAAAATCTTAAACATAATTGTGTCAATGTGTCGTATGCACTTTAACCAGGCCTTAAACTACATTTATGTTGGAATAAACTGGGATAAATAAAGGCGCAAACTGACAAATGTGACTCATGATTCCAGGCCAAACTCAGGGTTTATTAGTCTAAAGTTAGCCAGTATTTAGCGCTTTGAGAAACTTGGTAATACCGGCTTGTGCAAGTGTAAGGCATTATATTATTATTATTATTATTAGACTGGGTTCTGGTGGTTTAAGGTCCAAACGTCCTTTGGCAACAATGAAGGGATTTGTGATGAACTTGTTTATTTCTTGCCTCGTGAGTCACTGTTAAACAATAACCTGAGAGGTTCATCGCGTGAATCAACAGTTTGCACAGTAAAAATGAGCTGATTTTATTCCATCATATTTCAGGGGAATCCCGGCCCCTGAGGAGAGCCTATTGTACATGTTTTCTGTGGTGGGAAAACCGGAGCACAGAAGCAGAACATGCAAACTCCACACAGACCCTCACAGCGACTAAACATCCACTTCCCACGGGGTCGTAGTATTTATACTGTGATCCGCGTAGTATTTATACTGTGATCAGCGTAGTATTTATACTGTGATCCGCGTAGTATTTATACTGTGATCAGGGAGATTTCAGAAGTAACTCGTAACTGCCGGGGACGCGTTAAAACAGGGCCGTGGGAAGATGTTTGGGCTGGGGGGGCTGAGAAACAAGACTGCCCCCCCAAAACGCCATTTCTTTGCTTATTTCCTATTTATTTAACCTCTTAACTCCCGCCTGAACCGAGAGCATTTTCTCCAGTTTGGCTTTACCCCAATCCAAAAGCTTCTGGAAAAAAGGTGAGAGAATGGCAACAAAACTGAGACGAAAACAGTGATGGAAATGTGACAAAAAAAGACCAAAAAAAGACAAAAAAGACAAAAAAATAACAAAAAAAATTACAAAAAATAACAAAAAATGACAAAAAAAGACAAAAAAAATGACAAAAAATGACCAAAAAAATGACAAAAAAGACGAAAAAATGACAAAAAAAGACAAAAAAAATGACAAAAAATGACCAAAAAAATGACAAAAAAATGACAAAAAAAGACAAAAAATAACAAAAAAAGACAAAAAAAATGACAAAAAAATGACAAAAAAAATGACAAAAAAATGACAAAAAAGACGAAAAAATGACAAAAAAAATTACAAAAAAAGACAAAAAAAATGACAAAAAATTACCAAAAAAAATGACAAAAAAAAATGACAAAAAAAAGGACAAAAAAAAAATGACTAAAAAAATTTACTAAAAAATGACCCCCCAAAAAAAAAGCCCCTGAGTTCCCACGGCCTTGCGTTAAAACGATGTACCGCACACATAAGCAGCACGTCGTGAGATCAAGGTCTACTTTTTTGGTGGTTCGACTGTGACACCATAACATAAACAAATGAGCCGCTGCAGTCGGGGAACTAGTTTCAGATAAAGAAAAACTATAATATCTAGAGCCCGGGACTCGATCGCCCACAGGAGGCAGGTAAGTGCTAAACGAAGCGGTTTACGGGACCGTGGTGTAAGCAGAGGAATCAACTCGGAGCAGTGCATTACAGGTTTAACTTCAGTTCTCCTCGTCGTTCAATCCTTACGCATTAAAAAAGCAACAAACGCTGTAGTTCAGACCTGCTCTACAAATCTGAGATGCAAGTTATTCTCTACATTGGTTCAGCAGATCATATTTCAGTCTTCTCCTAAACCCAAACACTTGCAATTAGATATTTTCCCCTTAATGGACAAGACAGTACAAAAAATAACGAGTTTAAGCTTCTAGTCTAAGTAAAAAGTGCAAAAAAAACGGTTTGACATTCTTCCCTTTAGACATTATTCCAAAACAAAACTCCAAAATGATTCAATTATAAGCGCTCGCTGCGAATCTGAAATTGTTTTGGGTCAATGCTTTCGATGGATGTCCTCACAAATACAGACGCACGGGTTTGTGTGTGTGTGTGTGTGTTTGTTTGTGTGTGTGTGTGTGGGCTATGGCTCTGGAACAAGTGCAAAATCCTACAGGCGAGAGATCGAGAGGCGACGGCGCGAGAGGCGGAGGCAAACTGCGGGCGAAAGGTCCACGGCGGCTCCGCTCATCGCCACTAGGAGTCACTGGAGCTTATCCCAGCAACTGCGGGCTTTAGGCGGAGCGAGCCGCGGGCAGGCAGTAACAGAATACAAGTGTGGAGTTTAACACGGAGGCGGATACACGGCCTGGGCAGAAGCTAAACTCTGCCTGTGCTACGCTAACAGCTAACAGGCATGCTAACAGCTAACAGGCACCCGTTTGGATAATTACTGCTGGGTTAGCAACGCAGCTAAAGGAAAGTCGTAAAAGTGAATGTAATCTGGCTCATTGTGCCAATATTAAGGCCGTTATGGGAGTCACAACAACATTTTACCCTCTCGATTCCCGCCTTAACCAAGCGCATTGTCTCCAGTTCAAATGTACCCAAATCTAAAAGGTTAAAGGCCTGTCATTTAAACTGATCTCTTTCATTGCTTCGTCACATTTTCCTTGTTCTTTTTGTCCTCTTACTCTTATTCTTCGGTTGCTTTTTTGTTTTGCGTTTTCATCCTCGTTTCCTTCTCATTTTTGTCACTATTACGTCGTTAGTTTTTCGAGGAGGTTAAAGATTTGGGTAAAGCCAAACTGGAGAAAAGGTGCTCGGTTCAGGTGGGGGTGAAGAGGTTCATCTACGGCTCATTTAGCTCCAGTTTTAGCTGAAATCGAACACATTGTTTTGCTCAAATGTTTCTCATCGTGTCCGGTTCGTGTCTGAGGATCATAATTTCCCCCGATCCCCAGTTCGACTGAAAGTTTGCAAATCTCCAGAAACGAAAAATGCAGCAGCAAAACACGCCAGCGATGCCGAACTCGTAACAGTCAGACTCCGGCAAAGCAACTCAGTCTGTGGTTATTCAGAACTAAGCCTTTGGAAAAGATCTAATGTGTGGCCAAAAGATAAAATCGAATTCTTTTACTCAGTTTGGAGATTACGAGTTTAATCCATTTTATTGGATGGATCCTGATCTTTCACATGAAGAAAACTGCTCAGAGTTCTTCTCATTAATATTAAAGCAGCACTAAGTAACTCTTGCCCCTAGAGGCCATAAGCGCAACTGCAGGTGTCGTAGCAAGTTGAGATATTTTAACTTATTAATTGTCTGTGAGAGTAAATCCTGCGCTGACAGGAAAGGCGAAGGGACAGAGATCATTATTTTCACTCAAACTTTGAACTGTAAATACTGTTTAAAGTGACGTTAGCCCACAGTTAGCTTTGCCCCATAGCATGTTAGCTTCTTCTTCGTGATTCCATTAGTGTGTATTGGTGACTCTGACCCGGTGGCAGTTAAGTTCCCAACATGGTTTTCTGTCCAGAGACACCAGGGGGCGATGAAAGACCCCCCAGTCATCCCCTAAACACTTGTATCACCCCCACAGGGACCACGGGGAGGGTTTATTAAGGTAAACACGTTACTTAGCGCTGCTTTAAGATTCATAACACAGCCGACAATAAGGCCCATTAAACATGTCATTTCTGTTTGTCTGCTCTCAAGAGTAAAACTTCTTAATAAGCCTTTAGTTTTATCATCCTGGAGCTCAGCTGTGATTGACAAGCGTCTCCATGGAGACTCAGCGTGAGAGAAGAGACGCCGACCGGGGGAAACTTTGCTTTAGCGGAAAAAACTCGAAAACGCAACACGTGGCCTTGGTGAAGCCGATCGTTAGAAAGTCGCAGGTTCCACTGGTGTCATTTACAAAACAGTTCCTATGAGAGTCTGACACGCATCAGGCGGACGCCATTTTACCATTTTACCATTCAGCCATTTTACCATTCAGCCATTTTCCACATCAGCTGTTTCTAAAAGTATCAGCCAGCCCTAACCTAACGTATTTAAGACAAATAAGATTCAATATAGTTCCCCCTTTTATCCGCTTAGAAAATCCACATTGTTTAATTGTGTGTAATTATACTTTGTAGTGGAACACTTCACGTAACCATATTTAAATAGGGGAAACGTGGAAGAGCTTGGTAGCTTCTATCTTGACCTGTTTTGGAGCTACAGAGGAGAGAGGGAGAGGCTAAATGCTAACGCCGTCTGCGCTGTGTTTACGTGACTGAAGATCAGACAGGTCCTAAAGAACTCGTCACAGCTCAGGTAAGAACATATCTCAGTGTGGAAAAACACTGGCCTGTTCCTTTAAGCTATAATGTGCTAAAAAAAATTGAAAAAATAAAGTTTTACAACACGATTCACAGCGAAAATAATCGTTAGTTGCAGCCCTGATTTAAGATCAATGTTTAATTTGGCCAATATTTCCCCCTAATCAAATAAAAGACTGTATTTTATTGTATCTAAAGGGTAAAGCGTTATCTGGCCACAACATGCAGTAATTATCCAGCGGGAGCTCATGTTCGCAGCTGAAGGTCTTCTTGCAAAGCGGAGACTTGTTTCGTTTTAATAACTGACAGAATCGGGGACAGTTCGTGATTGTCTTACAATGTAAAGCAGGAGCGTGACATTATTGTGCAGAAAATATCACTTTTGTTTCCCTTTTAGTCGCGCGTTCAAATAAAACAGTGAGCCAGCAACATGAGGAGGAAGGCCTGACGAGTGTGGAGGAAGCTAGCGTGTGTGAAGGGCCACCATGTTTTGTTTTATGAGATATAATTACTCCAAAAAAAACACAAAAACACGGGCTCTTTCGAACGTGGGATCCTGTGAGTGTGAATACTGAAACGCCGCCTTCAGTTTGCGTCGCCTCTCGCGTTGCCGCCCCGGAAACCTGCCCATAAAGTCCATAAAAATCTTTGTTAAAACGACGACACATTTCTACTGGACTCCATTGATAAAAACACAACATTGGACCAATTAAAATAGACGTTTGAAGAGGTCCTCACACACAGAAGCACATGTGGGAGTCTCGGCTCGGTTCAGATTTTTTTTTTTTTCTTTTCTCGGTTTTATTTGCGGGGTTAAAAGTGAGGGGGGGCGGAGGTGGAGGTGGGGGGCGTGTTTTCGTCCCGGAGGTTCTCCAGGATGCGCACCAGGCTCTCGAGTCCGAACACGTAGCCTCGGTCGGGGCCGTCGTGCACCGCAGTGTCCCCCCGGAAGCCTTTGAACGTGGAGTGGGCGAAGTCGATCATCCGAACGTCCACCAGGGGAGCGGCGGGGGAGGGGGCGGAGGCCGGGGGTTTGGTGGGGGGAGGGGGCGTGTCCGTGGCACAGTGGGCGGGGCCTGTGTCGGCGGGGGCGGGGCAGCAGTGGGGTTCTCTCTGGTGCCGGGAAGAGTCCTGCGTTTCCTGCGGAGGCACAAGGGGAGGATGAGGAGGAGGTTCCACAATGATTTCAGATACTTTTCTTTACCATACACTAGGGCTGCTCGATTATTGAAAAAATAATAATCACGATTATTTTTGTCATGATTGAAATCACGATTATTCAAACGATTATTTGTTGCCTTTAAAAAAATCCATCAAAAAAGTGACAAAAATCCAGCAGAAAAATGACAAAAATCCATCAAAAAAGTGACAAAAATCCATCAAAAAAGTGACAAAAATCCATCAAAAAAGTGACAAAAATCCATCACAAAAGTGACAAAAATCCATCAAAAAAATTACAAAAATCCATCAAAAAATTACAAAAATCCATCAAAAAATTACAAAAATCCATCAAAAAATTACAAAAATCCATCAAAAAAGTGACAAAAATCCATCAAAAAAGTGACAAAAATCCATCAAAAAAGTGTCAAAAATCCATCAAAAAAGTGACAAAAATCCATCAAAAAAGTGACAAAAATCCATCAAAAAAGTGACAAAAATCTATCAAAAAAGTGACAAAAATCCATCAAAAAAGTGACAAAAATCCATCAAAAAAGTGACAAAAATCCAGCAAAAAAAAGACAAAAATCCAGCAAAAAAAAAGACAAAAATCCATCAAAAAAGTGACAAAAATCCATCAAAAAACTGACAAAAATCCATCAAAAAAGTGACAAAAATCCATCAAAAAAGTGACAAAAATCCATCAAAAAAGTGACAAAAATCTATCAAAAAACTGACAAAAATCCATCAAAAAAGTGACAAAAATCCATCAAAAAAGTGACAAAAATCCATCAAAAAAGTGACAAAAATCTATCAAAAAAGTGACAAAAATCCATCAAAAAAGTGACAAAAATCCAAAAATGTGAACAAAAAAATTGAAAAAAAAAATTGAAAAAAAAAAAAAATTATAATCGTTTTTTTGCGATTATGCTTATTTTGTAATCGTTTACTGTTGTAATCGAAATCGTAATCGGATTTCGATTAATTGCACAGCCCTACCATACACAGGTCCCGGTTCACCTGATTCCACCCGCCCCCCCCCCACCTTTGTCTGGGGAGGGGGAGCACTTCCTGTGTGGGGATTTCCATTGTTGTCAGAGTGAAATTGAAATGGAAAAAAGGCAAAAAAGCTCAAAGGAAACACGTTGGCCAATACAGTGATACTTTCTGTTCACTCTGCATTGATGGTTCGACTGTGACTCTTCAGAAACGAAGCCCATGAGACTTAAAGGAACACTGCGGAACATTTTGGCTTATGTTACACAGTTAAAGATACAAAACATGCTCCCAGCGACTCGTTCAACATAGAAAATGCAGCGGGTCAGAGCCGTGGGAGGATGTTTTAGTTAGGGGGCGCTGAGGGACAAAACTTACCCCCAAAATACTTTTCCTGTGCATAAATCCTGTTTATTAACCTCTTAACTCCCGCCTGAACCGAGAGCATTTTCTCCAGTTCAGCTTTACCCAAATCCTGTAGGCCAGTGTAACGCCTCATTTGAAAGACCTACAAAACTGAATGGATCTTTTTCCTCACGTCACATTTTTTTTCATCGCTTTTTTTGTCGGACAGTCGACTCATTTTCGTCAAAATATTCGCATTTTTTGGTCAAATTCTTATCACTTTTTCGTCACTTTTTTCCTCAAGTTTTCGTCAAAAATTTCTCACTTTTTTGTTCATTTTTTGTCATTTTTTTTGGGTCATTTTTTGTCACTTTTTTGTCACTTTTTCGTCAATGTTTTCTCACTTTCTTCACATTTCCATCCTTGTTTTCGTCTCAGTTTTGTCGCTATTTTCACACCTTTTTTCCAGAAGCTTTTGGATTGGGGTAAAGCTGGAGAAAATGTGCTCGGTTCAGGTGGGAGTTAAGGGGTTAATATTGCCTGCAGTTCACAAACTATCCACCAGGGGGTTCTGCAGCGCCATCAGCACCCTGGGCTCCCACGGCCTTGCAGCGGGTTATCAAATAATAGATTTGGACGGGGAACTATTCCATACTAAACCTATTTAAAAGTGTATTACTGTCATTTCCAGCCTTTAAGCTCCTACTTTTCCCCCACACTTTGAACCCTGCGGCCAATATGACGGTGAGCGGCGTCTCTGGGCCGCTCTGAGCGGAGGCACGACAGCACGATGAAAACCTGCGGCTTATGTTCCAGTTAGGCCTGTGTGTGCACCAGGCCGCACAGTTAGCTGCCGTGGCTGATAGTAAAGAGCCCTTATCTGGCTGAAATTACAGTATGTAACTTTTAATACTGAAAAAGTTCATAGTATTGTGTATTTCACCGTTCAATGAACCCACGACTATGGGGGGTCTTTTGATCCTGATGGCCTCTATGGAGCTCCAGGTTCTATTGTTTTTCAGGTAGTTTTTGGATGGAACGGATCCGTAAACATGGAGACAGATCGATAGTGAAAGCTTAAAGAGGGGGTGTTCTGCTTTAAAGAGGGGGTGTTCTGCTTTAAAGTGGGGGTGTTCTGCTTTAAAGAGGGGGTGTTCTGCTTTAAAGAGGGGGTGTTCTGCTTTAAAGTGGGGGTGTTCTGCTTTAAAGAGGGGGTGTTCTGCTTTAAAGAGGGGGTGTTCTGCTTTAAAGAGGGGGTGTTCTGCTTTAAAGTGGGGGTGTTCTGCTTTAAAGAGGGGGTGTTCTGCTTTAAAGAGGGGGTGTTCTGCTTTAAAGAGGGGGTGTTCTGCTTTAAAGAGGGCGTGTTCTGCTTTAAAGAGGGGGTGTTCTGCTTTAAAGAGGGGGTGTTCTGCTTTAAAGAGGGGGTGTTCTGCTTTAAAGAGGGGGTGTTCTGCTTTAAAGAGGGGGTGTTCTGCTTTAAAGAGGGGGTGTTCTGCTTTAAAGAGGGGGTGTTCTGCTTTAAAGAGGGGGTGTTCTGCTTTAAAGAGGGGGTGTTCTGCTTTAAAGAGGGGGTGTTCTGCTTTAAAGAGGGGGTGTTCTGCTTTTGTCAGTCCCACAGCACCAGTCTATATCACACTACAATGATGACAAACCTTCTGCTGGTCTGTAAATGCAGTAAATTAGAATAACTGCCTTGTATAAAATGTCTCTCTCAAAATGGCTGTAGTGAATGTCTTGAAATAGGCCTCTGTCTCTTTAAGAACCTCTGAGCCTTTAGACACGCCCCCTCCACACGCTGTCTGTGGCATCAGTGGGGAGGGGGTTCTGCTGAGGAGCAGTGGTTGGTTACTCGGCTGGTGACCAAAGCTCGGAGGCGTCTCCAGGAGGTGGGGGCGTTCCTAGGAGGACTCAGGCAAACCTATCCCTAAAATGGCCGCCATCAGAGTTTTTACAGATGACTCAGAAATACGTGAATGTGCCAAGGCAACACTTCAGCCATGTTTTTAACCTCTTAACTCCCGCCTGAACTGAGAGGATCTTTTTCCTCACGTCATTAGATTTTTTTTCCATCATTTTTTTGTTGGGTTTTCAACTCATTTTTGTAACTTTATTTGTCATTTTTTTGTCAAATTTTTATAATTTTTTTGTCATTTTTCATCAATTTTTCGTCACTTTTTTGTCACATTTCCATCATTGTTTTCATCTCAGTTTTGTTGCTATTTTCACAGCTTTTTTCCCAGAAGCTTTTGGATTGGGGTAAAGCCAAACTGGAGAAAATGTGCTCGGCTCAGGTGGGAGTTAAGGGGCTAATGAGGGAGTGACAGAATAACATGATGGAAAGCTTGAAAAAGTCCATTTTGCATAACACCCCCCCTTTAAGAAACCTTAAACTGACAACTTAAATTGATCCCGGAGCGTCCTAGACGCCACCGGGATTAAAAGTAAGTGCTCACCACCAATACAGTCAGTTAAATACACTTATATCAACTTTTTTTCACCTATAATCTCATATTTGGCTTTGGTTATCGTCTCTATGGAGATGAACTGGAGACGACCCAGTAAAGTCACAGTCAGGTCTTGGGAGAGGTGAGCCGCTCACAGCAAACACACTCCTGTCATTTTAAGCTGTTTTTTAATAATAATATTATTTGTAATACAATAAATGCTTGTATTCTATTCTATTTATTGGGTGTGTGGCAGAGTGGCTTTAAGGTATGTCGAAAATCAATCAATATCATATATTAAAGGGACTGGATGCCAGTTGTTTCATTTTATACTCACTACTAGGTCTTATATTATAGCTTCTAAATTAAGCTTGTGGTTGACGGCACTTCGGACCTGAACTAACACCTTTCTGAGTGACAGGATTGTAGAGGCCGTCGTGGTGAACAGGTCTGAGCTCCTTCTACACATCAGGACATGGAGGAACATGTAGGAAAACAGATAATTTTAACATGTTTAAACTCCGTATAGTCCCTTTAAAGCCAACGTCAGCTGAAGGTGGACCTGCAGTTTGGCCACGAACACACGATGGGAGTCACCTTTGATAAAGGTACATCGCTATGGTAACAAGCCCTGGAGCCGGACCAGTGCGAGGTTAAGTTCAGGCACAGGATGAAGCGGCTTTTTGACCAATCACAGGTGAGAAACTGAGCTGTAAACCTTCCCCAAACGAGCTGTTGCTGTGCAGAAGGGGGGGGGGGCCTCAGGCGGTGTGGAAGAGGGGGAGGCAGTCGCTGACATATCAACGAGGGCCCGACTGCATGTGTGTAGCTTCAGAGCCTCAAAGGCCTGCGCTGTGTGTAGCAGAGGTCACATTAACTGAAAATTCTCCATCATTTACGGAATATTTTTTACTTTGACGGAAAATTTCAAAGGCCGTCCGTCATTTTGAAGGATTGAAAATCAAGCCGTAACGAAAATAAAGACGCAGCTCTGCTGTTTTTCAGAGTGCGCGGGGCTCTCTCTCTCTCTAAAGTTTCACACTGCGTCTTACAAGTTCTACCACTGCCTCGCTCGCTAACTTTCCTGACCCGGGCGCTAACAACAACACGGGGAAGAAAACCACGATGCAAACGCGGTTAAAGACGATTAATATGGAGCCGCTCTTCTCACGTAAGTCTCAGGATGAGCCACTCTCTCTCTTTCTTTCCCTCCCCATGTGGTAGCGGCCCGTAGTTCAGTGATGGAACTGGTAAACATTGTCCCGTTCACCCACCGTTTCTTACATTCCGTTAAAATAAAAATAAAAAATGCAAATAATAAGCTCCAGTTTACATTTGTCTGAGCGTAATCTGAGCCTTGATGTTGATGAGCAGTGACTCTGAAAGTCGTCTCCTCTCAGACTTTTACGCACGAGTTTATGCACATTTCTGTTGCAAAATGTACCGTGACTGTTCAGATCAGGTTTAGTTTAGCTCCATTTATCCTGCAATCTCACATTTTTACTAACATATATAACATGCAGCCTATATATATATTTATAAAAAAAAAAAACGCTTATGAGAGATTAATTCATGAAGGATAAAAATTGCTAATGACGGATTTTTTTCAACCCTGTCCTTCAAAATGAAGGAGAGAAATTATCCCAGCGAAACCACTGGTGTGTAGTGCAGCTGCCTGATTCAGCACTCGTTCAGACTTCATAAGGTTTATTGTTTTGGAAAACCTCCTCTAACGTTCTAATGAATGATTTCCCCACGCGCAGCCGCCCTCTGACCGCTCACCTTTCCCTCGTAGATGATGAGCAGAGAGGACGAGTAGAAGCGGTAGGAGGCCTGACGCTCCAGCACGGCCTTCAGACTGCGCAGCTTGTTGAGGATGGATTCGAAGAGGTCCCGTCTGAGCGCCTTCCCGTTGTGGAGGTACTGATGCAGCGCCTCTCTGAAGCCCTCGTTCGACAGACCGCGGCCGTAGTATTTGTTTCTGCAGAGGTAGTGCCCCGTGTTCAGCTGGTACACCTAAACAACAAGGAACATCAGCCTGGGTACAGAACATGCACAACAGTTGATAAGTCAGAGATCAGCGACCGAACCTGCCTATAAAGCACATATGCATATATATAATAGCCACTACACTCCTCCGATGATCCAAACGTGCTTATTCCCTCTCTTTCCCACAGGCAGGTGCGACCCAATGCCCACTGACTGCTCTGCTTTGCTCCGCCAATGCTGTAGTACCTCCATATGCCGCTTCCCCCATAAGAGCCTGGTGCCTGGTGTAGTTTTAGGGAACTTGACACAGCCAGATGTTCCTCCTGTGATGATGCTGGGTTACTATGAAAACCAGCCTGGTGCCTTTTACTGAGAGAAACATTTGACAAATCTCACACTAATGAGGCTCGGACTGTTAGCATTGGAGCAGCGCGAGCTACACGTCACACGAGGGCGGAGTCTACTCTGGATGGATGGATGATGGATGGATGGATGGACTGCTGTTCTAAACAGGGATTTTGTCGATATTGGCATTCAGTGCAACTTTAGCAGGATTAGCATAACATTAGCATGCTGCTTACCTTCATGTTTCGTATTTTAGCTGTTTTAACCCCTACCAGAAGGCAGCATTTGTCCACATTTGTTCTCATCGGGGCTCACAAAACCTTTATGACTGTGCTGCTCATCTGTGGGGGCGCGGGTGTGTCGTGCTATACTGGGTAGAGTCGATACGTGATAATACGGGCACATAGTAGAGCCGTACTATGTGTAACAACGGCTAGAAAGAACTCCAAAGACTGGCTTTGAGAAATTGTCTCATCTCTTTGTCTGTCTATATAGGGATTGTTTACGAGGAATGGAAAATAGCTCTGCCAAAACCAAGTGAAAATGCTCATAGAATGTGATCCAAACAAGCGGAGCTCCTCTGCTTTCAGTGTACTCTGTTCCTCTGATTTCAGCGTACTCTGTTCCTCTGCTTTCAGTGTACTCTGTTCCTCTGACTTCAGTGTACTCTGTTCCTCTGATTTCAGCGTACTCTGTTCCTCTGCTTTCAGTGTACTCTGTTCCTCTGACTTCAGCGTACTCTGTTCCTCTGCTTTCAGCGTACTCTGTTCCTCTGATTTCAGCGTACTCTGTTCCTCTGATTTCAGCGTACTCTGTTCCTCTGATTTCAGTGTACTCTGTTCCTCTGCTTTCAGCGTACTCTGTTCCTCTGATTTCAGCGTACTCTGTTCCTCTGATTTCAGTGTACTCTGTTCCTCTGATTTCAGTGTACTCTGTTCCTCTGACTTCAGCGTACTCTGTTCCTCTGCTTTCAGCGTACTCTGTTCCTCTGATTTCAGTGTACTCTGTTCCTCTGATTTCAGCGTACTCTGTTCCTCTGCTTTCAGTGTACTCTGTTCCTCTGCTTTCAGTGTACTCTGTTCCTCTGCTCTCAGTGTACTCTGTTCCTCTGCTTTCAGTGTACTCTGTTCCTCTGATTTCAGCGTACTCTGTTCCTCTGATTTCAGTGTACTCTGTTCCTCTGACTTCAGCGTACTCTGTTCCTCTGCTCTCAGTGTACTCTGTTCCTCTGATTTCAGTGTACTCTGTTCCTCTGATTTCAGTGTACTCTGTTCCTCTGATTTCAGCGTACTCTGTTCCTCTGCTTTCAGTGTACTCTGTTCCTCTGCTTTCAGTGTACTCTGTTCCTCTGCTTTCAGTGTACTCTGTTCCTCTGCTCTCAGTGTACTCTGTTCCTCTGCTTTCAGTGTACTCTGTTCCTCTGATTTCAGTGTACTCTGTTCCTCTGCTTTCAGTGTACTCTGTTCCTCTGCTTTCAGTGTACTCTGTTCCTCTGCTCTCAGTGTACTCTGTTCCTCTGCTTTCAGTGTACTCTGTTCCTCTGATTTCAGCGTACTCTGTTCCTCTGATTTCAGCGTATTCTGTTCCTGTGATTTCAGTGTACTCTGTTCCTGTGATTTCAGTGTACTCTGTTCCTCTGCTCTCAGTGTACTCTGTTCCTCTGATTTCAGTGTACTCTGTTCCTGTGATTTCAGTGTACTCTGTTCCTCTGCTTTCAGTGTACTCTGTTCCTCTGCTCTCAGTGTACTCTGTTCCTCTGCTTTCAGTGTACTCTGTTCCTGTGATTTCAGCGTACTCTGTTCCTCTGATTTCAGCGTATTCTGTTCCTCTGGTTTCAGCGTATTCTGTTCCTCTGATTTCAGCGTACTCTGTTCCTCTGATTTCAGCGTACTCTGTTCCTCTGACTTCAGCGTACTCTGTTCCTCTGATTTCAGCGTATTCTGTTCCTCTGGTTTCAGCGTATTCTGTTCCTCTGACTTCAGCGTACTCTGTTCCTCTGATTTCAGCGTATTCTGTTCCTCTGACTTCAGCGTACTCTGTTCCTCTGCTTTCAGCGTACTCTGTTCCTCTGACTTCAGCGTACTCTGTTCCTCTGATTTCAGCGTACTCTGTTCCTCTGATTTCAGCGTATTCTGTTCCTCTGGTTTCAGCGTACTCTGTTCCTCTGACTTCAGCGTACTCTGTTCCTCTGTTTTCAGCGTATTCTGTTCCTCTGCTCTCAGCGTACTCTGTTCCTCTGACTTCAGCGTACTCTGTTCCTCTGATTTCAGCGTATTCTGTTCCTCTGATTTCAGCGTACTCTGTTCCTCTGATTTCAGCGTACTCTGTTCCTCTGCTTTCAGCGTACTCTGTTCCTCTGCTTTCAGCGTACTCTGTTCCTCTGATTTCAGCGTACTCTGTTCCTCTGCTCTCAGCGTACTCTGTTCCTCTGACTTCAGCGTACTCTGTTCCTCTGACTTCAGCGTACTCTGTTCCTCTGCTCTCAGCGTACTCTGTTCCTCTGACTTCAGCGTACTCTGTTCCTCTGATTTCAGCGTACTCTGTTCCTCTGCTCTCAGCGTACTCTGTTCCTCTGACTTCAGCGTACTCTGTTCCTCTGCTTTCAGCGTACTCTGTTCCTCTGACTTCAGCGTACTCTGTTCCTCTGATTTCAGCGTACTCTGTTCCTCTGATTTCAGCGTATTCTGTTCCTCTGATTTCAGCGTACTCTGTTCCTCTGATTTCAGTGTACTCTGTTCCTCTGCTCTCAGCGTACTCTGTTCCTCTGACTTCAGCGTACTCTGTTCCTCTGATTTCAGCGTACTCTGTTCCTCTGCTCTCAGCGTACTCTGTTCCTCTGCTCTCAGCGTACTCTGTTCCTCTGATTTCAGCGTACTCTGTTCCTCTGATTTCAGCGTACTCTGTTCCTCTGATTTCAGCGTATTCTGTTCCTCTGGTTTCAGCGTACTCTGTTCCTCTGACTTCAGCGTATTCTGTTCCTCTGGTTTCAGCGTACTCTGTTCCTCTGACTTCAGCGTATTCTGTTCCTCTGACTTCAGCGTACTCTGTTC
The DNA here is from genome assembly GCF_951799975.1 of Gobius niger. Taxonomy (NCBI): domain Eukaryota; kingdom Metazoa; phylum Chordata; class Actinopteri; order Gobiiformes; family Gobiidae; genus Gobius; species Gobius niger. The sequence continues at coordinate 41,063,426 of NC_136856.1, read as the reverse complement.
CTCTGATTTCAGCGTACTCTGTTCCTCTGCTTTCAGTGTACTCTGTTCCTCTGATTTCAGCGTACTCTGTTCCTCTGACTTCAGCGTACTCTGTTCCTCTGACTTCAGCGTACTCTGTTCCTCTGACTTCAGCGTACTCTGTTCCTCTGACTTCAGCGTACTCTGTTCCTCTGCTCTCAGCGTACTCTGTTCCTCTGCTTTCAGCGTACTCTGTTCCTCTGACTTCAGCGTACTCTGTTCCTCTGGTTTCAGCGTACTCTGTTCCTCTGCTTTCAGCGTACTCTGTTCCTCTGCTTTCAGCGTACTCTGTTCCTCTGCTTTCAGCGTACTCTGTTCCTCTGCTTTCAGCGTACTCTGTTCCTCTGCTTTCAGCGTACTCTGTTCCTCTGCTCTCAGCGTACTCTGTTCCTCTGCTTTCAGCGTACTCTGTTCCTCTGCTTTCAGTGTACTCTGTTCCTCTGCTCTCAGCGTACTCTGTTCCTCTGACTTCAGCGTACTCTGTTCCTCTGCTCTCAGCGTACTCTGTTCCTCTGGTTTCAGCGTACTCTGTTCCTCTGCTTTCAGTGTACTCTGTTCCTCTGCTCTCAGCGTACTCTGTTCCTCTGACTTCAGCGTACTCTGTTCCTCTGCTTTCAGTGTACTCTGTTCCTCTGCTCTCAGCGTACTCTGTTCCTCTGATTTCAGCGTACTCTGTTCCTCTGCTTTCAGTGTACTCTGTTCCTCTGACTTCAGTGTACTCTGTTCCTCTGCTTTCAGTGTACTCTGTTCCTCTGACTTCAGTGTACTCTGTTCCTCTGCTTTCAGCGTACTCTGTTCCTCTGCTCTCAGCGTACTCTGTTCCTCTGACTTCAGCGTACTCTGTTCCTCTGATTTCAGCGTACTCTGTTCCTCTGACTTCAGTGTACTCTGTTCCTCTGCTCTCAGTGTACTCTGTTCCTCTGACTTCAGCGTACTCTGTTCCTCTGCTTTCAGTGTACTCTGTTCCTCTGCTTTCAGTGTACTCTGTTCCTCTGACTTCAGTGTACTCTGTTCCTCTGATTTCAGCGTACTCTGTTCCTCTGCTTTCAGTGTACTCTGTTCCTCTGACTTCAGTGTACTCTGTTCCTCTGACTTCAGCGTACTCTGTTCCTCTGACTTCAGCGTACTCTGTTCCTCTGCTTTCAGCGTACTCTGTTCCTCTGACTTCAGCGTACTCTGTTCCTCTGACTTCAGCGTACTCTGTTCCTCTGACTTCAGCGTACTCTGTTCCTCTGACTTCAGCGTACTCTGTTCCTCTGATTTCAGCGTATTCTGTTCCTCTGGTTTCAGCGTACTCTGTTCCTCTGGTTTCAGCGTACTCTGTTCCTCTGCTTTCAGTGTACTCTGTTCCTCTGCTCTCAGCGTACTCTGTTCCTCTGACTTCAGCGTACTCTGTTCCTCTGGTTTCAGTGTACTCTGTTCCTCTGCTTTCAGTGTACTCTGTTCCTCTGGTTTCAGTGTACTCTGTTCCTCTGCTTTCAGTGTACTCTGTTCCTCTGGTTTCAGTGTACTCTGTTCCTCTGGTTTCAGCGTACTCTGTTCCTCTGACTTCAGCGTACTCTGTTCCTCTGATTTCAGCGTACTCTGTTCCTCTGCTCTCAGCGTACTCTGTTCCTCTGACTTCAGCGTACTCTGTTCCTCTGATTTCAGCGTATTCTGTTCCTCTGATTTCAGCGTACTCTGTTCCTCTGATTTCAGCGTACTCTGTTCCTCTGCTTTCAGCGTACTCTGTTCCTCTGCTTTCAGCGTACTCTGTTCCTCTGATTTCAGCGTACTCTGTTCCTCTGCTCTCAGCGTACTCTGTTCCTCTGACTTCAGCGTACTCTGTTCCTCTGACTTCAGCGTACTCTGTTCCTCTGCTCTCAGCGTACTCTGTTCCTCTGACTTCAGCGTACTCTGTTCCTCTGATTTCAGCGTACTCTGTTCCTCTGCTCTCAGCGTACTCTGTTCCTCTGATTTCAGTGTACTCTGTTCCTCTGCTCTCAGCGTACTCTGTTCCTCTGACTTCAGCGTACTCTGTTCCTCTGATTTCAGCGTACTCTGTTCCTCTGACTTCAGCGTACTCTGTTCCTCTGCTCTCAGCGTACTCTGTTCCTCTGACTTCAGCGTACTCTGTTCCTCTGATTTCAGCGTACTCTGTTCCTCTGGTTTCAGCGTACTCTGTTCCTCTGATTTCAGTGTACTCTGTTCCTCTGCTCTCAGCGTACTCTGTTCCTCTGACTTCAGCGTACTCTGTTCCTCTGATTTCAGCGTACTCTGTTCCTCTGCTCTCAGCGTACTCTGTTCCTCTGGTTTCAGCGTACTCTGTTCCTCTGATTTCAGCGTACTCTGTTCCTCTGATTTCAGCGTATTCTGTTCCTCTGGTTTCAGCGTACTCTGTTCCTCTGACTTCAGCGTATTCTGTTCCTCTGGTTTCAGCGTACTCTGTTCCTCTGACTTCAGCGTATTCTGTTCCTCTGACTTCAGCGTACTCTGTTCCTCTGACTTCAGCGTACTCTGTTCCTCTGACTTCAGCGTACTCTGTTCCTCTGACTTCAGCGTACTCTGTTCCTCTGACTTCAGCGTACTCTGTTCCTCTGCTCTCAGCGTACTCTGTTCCTCTGCTTTCAGCGTACTCCGTTCCTCTGACTTCAGCGTACTCTGTTCCTCTGGTTTCAGCGTACTCTGTTCCTCTGCTTTCAGCGTACTCTGTTCCTCTGCTTTCAGCGTACTCTGTTCCTCTGCTTTCAGCGTACTCTGTTCCTCTGCTTTCAGCGTACTCTGTTCCTCTGCTTTCAGCGTACTCTGTTCCTCTGCTCTCAGCGTACTCTGTTCCTCTGCTTTCAGCGTACTCTGTTCCTCTGCTTTCAGTGTACTCTGTTCCTCTGCTCTCAGCGTACTCTGTTCCTCTGACTTCAGCGTACTCTGTTCCTCTGCTCTCAGCGTACTCTGTTCCTCTGGTTTCAGCGTACTCTGTTCCTCTGCTTTCAGTGTACTCTGTTCCTCTGCTCTCAGCGTACTCTGTTCCTCTGACTTCAGCGTACTCTGTTCCTCTGCTTTCAGTGTACTCTGTTCCTCTGCTCTCAGCGTACTCTGTTCCTCTGATTTCAGCGTACTCTGTTCCTCTGCTTTCAGTGTACTCTGTTCCTCTGACTTCAGTGTACTCTGTTCCTCTGCTTTCAGTGTACTCTGTTCCTCTGACTTCAGTGTACTCTGTTCCTCTGACTTCAGTGTACTCTGTTCCTCTGCTTTCAGTGTACTCTGTTCCTCTGACTTCAGTGTACTCTGTTCCTCTGCTTTCAGTGTACTCTGTTCCTCTGCTTTCAGTGTACTCTGTTCCTCTGACTTCAGTGTACTCTGTTCCTCTGCTTTCAGTGTACTCTGTTCCTCTGCTTTCAGTGTACTCTGTTCCTCTGACTTCAGCGTACTCTGTTCCTCTGATTTCAGCGTACTCTGTTCCTCTGACTTCAGTGTACTCTGTTCCTCTGCTCTCAGTGTACTCTGTTCCTCTGACTTCAGCGTACTCTGTTCCTCTGCTTTCAGTGTACTCTGTTCCTCTGCTTTCAGTGTACTCTGTTCCTCTGACTTCAGTGTACTCTGTTCCTCTGATTTCAGCGTACTCTGTTCCTCTGCTTTCAGTGTACTCTGTTCCTCTGACTTCAGTGTACTCTGTTCCTCTGACTTCAGCGTACTCTGTTCCTCTGCTTTCAGCGTACTCTGTTCCTCTGACTTCAGCGTACTCTGTTCCTCTGACTTCAGCGTACTCTGTTCCTCTGACTTCAGCGTACTCTGTTCCTCTGACTTCAGCGTACTCTGTTCCTCTGATTTCAGCGTATTCTGTTCCTCTGGTTTCAGCGTACTCTGTTCCTCTGGTTTCAGCGTACTCTGTTCCTCTGCTTTCAGTGTACTCTGTTCCTCTGACTTCAGCGTACTCTGTTCCTCTGGTTTCAGCGTATTCTGTTCCTCTGGTTTCAGCGTATTCTGTTCCTCTGGTTTCAGCGTACTCTGTTCCTCTGATTTCAGCGTACTCTGTTCCTCTGACTTCAGCGTACTCTGTTCCTCTGGTTTCAGCGTATTCTGTTCCTCTGGTTTCAGCGTACTCTGTTCCTCTGGTTTCAGCGTACTCTGTTCCTCTGCTTTCAGTGTACTCTGTTCCTCTGACTTCAGCGTACTCTGTTCCTCTGGTTTCAGCGTATTCTGTTCCTCTGGTTTCAGCGTATTCTGTTCCTCTGGTTTCAGCGTACTCTGTTCCTCTGATTTCAGTGTACTCTGTTCCTCTGACTTCAGCGTACTCTGTTCCTCTGATTTCAGCGTATTCTGTTCCTCTGGTTTCAGCGTATTCTGTTCCTCTGGTTTCAGCGTACTCTGTTCCTCTGATTTCAGTGTACTCTGTTCCTCTGACTTCAGCGTACTCTGTTCCTCTTATTTCAGCGTATTCTGTTCCTCTGACTTCAGCGTACTCTGTTCCTCTTATTTCAGCGTACTCTGTTCCTCTGACTTCAGCGTACTCTGTTCCTCTGCTTTCAGCGTACTCTGTTCCTCTGCTTTCAGCGTACTCTGTTCCTCTGGTTTCAGCGTATTCTGTTCCTCTGGTTTCAGCGTACTCTGTTCCTCTGATTTCAGCGTACTCTGTTCCTCTGATTTCAGCGTATTCTGTTCCTCTGGTTTCAGCGTATTCTGTTCCTCTGGTTTCAGCGTACTCTGTTCCTCTGATTTCAGTGTACTCTGTTCCTCTGACTTCAGCGTACTCTGTTCCTCTTATTTCAGCGTATTCTGTTCCTCTGACTTCAGCGTACTCTGTTCCTCTTATTTCAGCGTACTCTGTTCCTCTGACTTCAGCGTACTCTGTTCCTCTGCTTTCAGCGTACTCTGTTCCTCTGCTTTCAGCGTACTCTGTTCCTCTGGTTTCAGCGTATTCTGTTCCTCTGGTTTCAGCGTACTCTGTTCCTCTGATTTCAGCGTACTCTGTTCCTCTGATTTCAGCGTATTCTGTTCCTCTGGTTTCAGCGTATTCTGTTCCTCTGGTTTCAGCGTATTCTGTTCCTCTGACTTCAGCGTACTCTGTTCCTCTTATTTCAGCGTACTCTGTTCCTCTGACTTCAGCGTACTCTGTTCCTCTGCTTTCAGCGTACTCTGTTCCTCTGCTTTCAGCGTACTCTGTTCCTCTGGTTTCAGCGTATTCTGTTCCTCTGGTTTCAGCGTACTCTGTTCCTCTGATTTCAGCGTACTCTGTTCCTCTGATTTCAGCGTATTCTGTTCCTCTGGTTTCAGCGTATTCTGTTCCTCTGGTTTCAGCGTACTCTGTTCCTCTGACTTCAGCGTACTCTGTTCCTCTGATTTCAGCGTATTCTGTTCCTCTGGTTTCAGCGTATTCTGTTCCTCTGGTTTCAGCGTACTCTGTTCCTCTGATTTCAGTGTACTCTGTTCCTCTGACTTCAGCGTACTCTGTTCCTCTTATTTCAGCGTATTCTGTTCCTCTGACTTCAGCGTACTCTGTTCCTCTTATTTCAGCGTACTCTGTTCCTCTGACTTCAGCGTACTCTGTTCCTCTGCTTTCAGCGTACTCTGTTCCTCTGCTTTCAGCGTACTCTGTTCCTCTGGTTTCAGCGTATTCTGTTCCTCTGGTTTCAGCGTACTCTGTTCCTCTGATTTCAGCGTACTCTGTTCCTCTGATTTCAGCGTATTCTGTTCCTCTGGTTTCAGCGTATTCTGTTCCTCTGGTTTCAGCGTACTCTGTTCCTCTGGTTTCAGCGTACTCTGTTCCTCTGATTTCAGTGTACTCTGTTCCTCTGACTTCAGCGTACTCTGTTCCTCTTATTTCAGTGTACTCTGTTCCTCTGACTTCAGCGTACTCTGTTCCTCTTATTTCAGCGTACTCTGTTCCTCTGACTACAGCGTACTCTGTTCCTCTGACTTCAGCGTACTCTGTTCCTCTGCTTTCAGCGTACTCTGTTCCTCTGCTTTCAGTGTACTCTGTTCCTCTGGTTTCAGCGTACTCTGTTCCTCTGCTTTCAGCGTACTCTGTTCCTCTGCTCTCAGCGTACTCTGTTCCTCTGACTTCAGCGTACTCTGTTCCTCTGACTTCAGCGTACTCTGTTCCTCTGACTTCAGCGTACTTTGTTCCTCTGACTTCAGCGTACTCTGTTCCTCTGATTTCAGCGTATTCTGTTCCTCTGGTTTCAGCGTACTCTGTTCCTCTGGTTTCAGTGTACTCTGTTCCTCTGCTCTCAGCGTACTCTGTTCCTCTGCTTTCAGTGTACTCTGTTCCTCTGCTCTCAGCGTACTCTGTTCCTCTGACTTCAGCGTACTCTGTTCCTCTGCTTTCAGTGTACTCTGTTCCTCTGCTCTCAGCGTACTCCGTTCCTCTGACTACAGCGTACTCTGTTCCTCTGCTTTCAGCGTACTCTGTTCCTCTGCTCTCAGCGTACTCTGTTCCTCTGACTACAGCGTACTCTGTTCCTCTGCTTTCAGCGTACTCTGTTCCTCTGCTCTCAGCGTACTCTGTTCCTCTGCTCTCAGCGTACTCTGTTCCTCTGCTCTCAGCGTACTCTGTTCCTCTGCTCTCAGCGTACTCTGTTCCTCTGCTCTCAGCGTACTCTGTTCCTCTGACTTCAGCGTACTCTGTTCCTCTGCTTTCAGTGTACTCTGTTCCTCTGCTCTCAGCGTACTCTGTTCCTCTGACTACAGCGTACTCTGTTCCTCTGCTTTCAGCGTACTCTGTTCCTCTGCTCTCAGCGTACTCTGTTCCTCTGACTACAGCGTACTCTGTTCCTCTGCTTTCAGCGTACTCTGTTCCTCTGCTCTCAGCGTACTCTGTTCCTCTGCTTTCAGCGTACTCTGTTGCCTTGTAAACACTGGGAGGCCTTCCTCCTGATGGTTATACTTCGTACCTGCATCCCACAGACTCGGACCCCCAGCGTGCCGGAGGTGCTCTGCTCACACTTCTTCATCTGCCGGGCGGCCTTCTCCTCCGAGGCGTCGTCTCCGTGCTGCCGCGTGCCCATCTTCAGGTCCAGGATACAGGGGAAGGAGAAGTGATGCACCACGTTCTCCAGCAACAGGAACTCTGGGAACGGGCGGTCAAGGAACGACTCATCTAGAGCTTTGTGTCTGTGTCCTTTTCCAGCATATCAGTCAGACAGTATTGATTATAGTAAATAAATGTGCTTTCACGGATGCAAAGTCCAAAAAAACCTAATAACAAGTCCATGTCTCTCCCCAGGTGTGGGCATGTAAACAGGACTCGCTCAGCTGTGTTTTTGAAGCTCTACATCAGAAAGTGAACTATGACCTTCTGCTGAGTGAATCCAGATGTGCCAGCTCTAAAGGAACAGCTGCACACGGCTCACAGACCAGTGCAAGTGAAACATTCAGGCAAAACTAAGATATTATAGGTTGTTATGGTTATCATTGTATAAAGCAACAAGATGGATTTTCATGGCACAACGATTTCGTGTGGTTAAGTCATGTGTCATTTTCATTGTTGTCTGTTCGAAATGCAGACCAAGCCAGTCCTCACTCGTAAAGCGTCTCTTCCACACGTTATTTAAGGCGAGACACTTTAGGTGAAAGTATTGATGTTTCCCGCAGTGGTGGAAGTGGAGATTTGTATCTGTTTTCCTCCCTTTACATCTTAGTTTTCATGTCAGATATAAAAATGATGATGTTTATTTGATGATGTTTTGTCTGCGAGGTGGGGGCGACCCGGAAGGAGCTGCTGCGCCGTCATTTTTTGTCCCATTTTTGTCATTTTTTTGTCACATTTTTGTCATTTTTTGTAATTTTTTTGTCACATTTTTGTCCAATTTTTGTCATTTTTTTTGTCCAATTTTTGTTTAATTTTTGTCACTTTTTTGTCACTTTTTTGTCCAATTTTTGTCCAATTTTTGTCACATTTTTGTCACATTTTTTGTCACATTTTTTTGTCACATTTTTGTCACATTTTTGTCATTTTTTTGTCATTTTTTTGTCCAATTTTTGTCCAATTTTTGTCACTTTTTTGTCACTTTTTTGTCCAATTTTTGTCCAATTTTTGTCCAATTTTTGTCCTTTTTTTGTCATTTTTTTGTAATTTTTTTGTCCATTTTTTTGTCACATTTTTGTCACATTTTTGTCACCTTTTTGTCATTTTTTTGTGGGCGTAGAAAGGCCGTCTTTCCCGCGGGTTTTCATTCATAAATATTGACAGATTTGACATCCACGTGTCCTGCTAAGGGGCCCCGTGATGACGCTTTCACCCAAATATGGTGTTTTTCCTCCTACGAGACGCTGGAGCGGAAAAGTGGAAGAACGGGCCGAGCATGCGCACTCGCTACAAAACTTCAGGGCTGGTTTTCTCTGAATGAGAGAAGCCGCACTCGGGCAGAGCCTGAGCCCTTATAGAAGCTCCCACAGACTCCAAACTTTACAGGCTGAGACACAACAACATTCTGAAGGTTTTTTCAGAGGGATTTTTTAATATCTAATTCCTAGCCTGATTTATTCAGCTTTGAAACCACCTTTTTTGTCATTTTTTGTCAATTTTTTGTCGTTTTTTTGTCAATTTTTTGATGTTTTTTTGTCATTTTTTTGTCGGTTTTTTTGTCATTTTTTCTGTCATTTTTTAGTCATTTTTTGTCAATTTTTTGTCAATTTTTTGTCGTTTTTTTGTCTTTTTTTTTGTCATTTTTTGTCAATTTTTTGTCGTTTTTTTGTCGTTTTTTTGTCGTTTTTTTGTCGTTTTTTGTCAATTTTTTGTCAATTTTTTTGTCATTTTTTGTCATTCTTTTGTCGTTTTTTTTGTCATTTTTTTTGTCAATTTTTTGTCATTTTTTTGTCATTTTTTGTCATTTTTTTGTCATTTTTTTGTCATTTTTTTTTACAGTCTGAGGCCTAACAAGATTCTGAAGGTTTTTTCAGAGGGATTTTTTAATCTAATTCCTAGCCTGATTTATTCAACTTTGAAACCAAACAAACAGGCGGAATTTGAGTTTTTACAGATTTTTTCACTGATGATTAGTTTATTGAAAAACTAAACAAAATATCCAAAATCCCCTCTGAACAAATCTTAGTCACTAATATGTCAATAAAATAAAACCATTTAATCAATTCATTATTTTGATTTCGTTGCCCAAAATATAGGCAATTTTGGCCATTTTAATGCTCAAAATGCCTTATTTTTATGTGAAAACATAAAATGACAGAAAAAATGCAACACATTTTTTCTCATATTTATATCTGTGATGTTCAGCAGAAGCTTCAAATTGACGTCTCTACATTATGTTTTTTCCCCTATTCACCTGCAGTGTCTCGCCTTAAAATGATAAAACATGAAATATCAATGGTGAGGTGCCTAAACTCCTGAGCTCTGACAGTGCAGTGAAGAGTACAGTGAAGAGTGCAGTGAAGAGTGCAGTGAAGAGTGCAGTGAACAGTAAACAGTGCAGTGAAGAGTGCAGTGAAGAGTGCAGTGAACAGTGAAGAGTGCAGTGAAGGATACTGAAGAGCTTGCGGTCCTTGGACTCGCTCCTCATGCGGCTCAGTTGTTGCTTGTGGCAGCGCAGACTCCAGGGGTTAAAACTGATCTTCTCTGAGCTCAGGCCGCTGTTCCAGTCCAGCATCTGAAACGGCACCTCGGAGTGAAGCTTCGGGTCCAGACGGGGGCTTTTCAGCTCGCCCAGACTGAGGAGGAGACACAAGTATACACATCACATTAATATGGACAAGCTAAATCCATGACAAGGCACGAGCCAAAACAATAGAAGAAGTTAAGAAAACAGCGTGTCATTACTTCTCTTGTGAGTCCTGGTCGTGCTCTCGCCGCTCCGTCCTCTCCTCCTTGTTCTCCTTGTACTCCTTGAGCTCTTTGTGCTCCCCCTTGTGGTCGGAGGAGGAGCGGTGCAGGCTGCGTCTCGAATGCTTTCGTCGGGGCTGCTCTCTCTCCGGGGCGTCCCTCTCTTCAGGCTCCTCCCCCACGCTCTCCACGTACGGATACGCCACCAGGTTAATGTAGCCGTCCGAGTCGCCCTCGAAACACACCAGCACCACCCCTGGAGAAAGCAGGAAGTCTGGATGAACATGTCCCTGAGTGTAACCCCCTGCAAGTTGGCGTCTGGTCTGAGATCTCCACAGGCTTCTAGCTTGATTTAATGCCTCTAAAATCAGCTTTTGATAAGATCCATCTCAGCGGTGAGTTTCCTTGTTGCCTTATATTCGGCAGCTGTGTTACGCCGCTGTATATTTGTTTGTTTTCGGTACGGCCGTGGTTGTGATACACATTGCTCGATTGTTATGGTAGTAGCCTAGCGCTCGTAGCGTCGACGGCGTGTTGTGCTATGAAATATCCTAATGAGTTTTTGAACGTACGTACGTAAAGGATTTGATTATTGATTATTGAATGACTGTGTAATTTAGCGCCTAAATTACTGAAATAAAGATGATGAATGGACTCTGGTTTGTTACCGGTAACTGAACTGATGATTTTTCCCTGTTTTTTGACCTTATTTCCAGGTCCGGTTTTTTGTTCACCCTGAAACTCCCATGAACTGAACTGATGGAGCTGGCAGGAACCACCGTTTGTTTTGTTTTACCACGAGGGTCCTCGGATTATGGACTTGTTTTTTATTCCAACTACTCCGATAAGGGTTACAAACCTTAACGAAGGATTACAAACTACAAACTGAACATTTGAACCACACTTTTCAATATTTTCTTGGTCGCTCTTTGCTGTCTGACACTATTATTTGAACTGAACTTTATTTGTGGTTTAAAGTCCACAATATTTTCTTTATTTAATCCTTCTTGGTCTGTCGTTTTTCCCACACCCCCTAAACTCCATAAACCACCGGTTCTCCTGAGTACAGTCATATTATCTAGTCCTAAAACACATAGTGCTACATGAGCAGTAGAAGTGACAGAAGTGTGAGCTGTGGCACCTTTGTACTCGGGGGTGAACTCCTTCATCTCCGGGGGCAGAGACTCGTAGAAGCGCTGCTCCCGGATGATCAGAGGTTTGCACACGGTGTGGTCGTCGTAGCGCATCATGCTGGTGTGACCCCCCACCTGCGCAGACACGGGGGCATCAGTGACATCACAGTGACATCACAGTGACATCACAGTGACATCACAGTGACATCAGACACAGTGACATCACAGTGACATCAGACACAGTGACATCACAGTGACATCACAGTGACATCACAGTGACATCACAGTGACATCAGACACAGTGACGTGACGTATGACAGGGATGAGCCGCACTCACCTGGTGAATGAATGGCTCCAAAGACACGCCCCCTCTCTGAGACGCCCCGCCCACAGACCCCCCCTGTAGTTTGGCTTGGTCCATGTTGTGGCTGTGAGGGGGGCACATGGCTCCTGACGGACGCGCCACACCGCCTGCTGCAAAGGACCATGGGAAACATTAAGATAAGCTGCATTTGTCCCACAGTAGCTACAGCGTCAACAGGAAAACAAACAAAACCAGTGACAAAAACATAAAAATGTACAATTAATGTGGGGAGTCCCCTTCTTTCTTTGTGTTCCTGAACGCAGATATAGTGTCGATGTTGAGCTTAGTATGAGCCCACTTTCAGATCTTGCTCCTTTAAGGCGAGACACTGCAGGTGAGCAGGGGAAAAAGATAAATGTAGAGACGTCAATTTGAAGCTTCTGCTGAACATCACAGATATAAATATGAGAAAAAATGTGTTGCATTTTTTCTGTTATTTTATGTTTTCACATAAAAATAAGGCATTTTCAGCATTAAAATGGCCAAAATTGCTGATATTTTGGGCAACGAAATCAAAACAATGAATTGAGCCAGATTAAATGGTTTTATTTTATTGACATATTACCAGTGTTAATGTCGTCGACTAAAATATTTAGTCCTAATTTTAGTCAAAGTGATATTTTTGTGACTAAAATTGGACTAAAACTACATTAAAAGTTTCTCATGAGACTAAAACTGTGACTAAAATGTCCAGATATTTGAGTCGACTAAAATCAGACTAAATAAAAATGAAAAGGAGAGACTAAAATCATCCAAACTTGTATTGAGCGTCTGAAAGAGCCTCAGATCATGTTTAAAGGATCAGCTCTGAGCTTTGTTCATGTGGAGCAGAAACATGAAGCAGAGGAACAACATTAAACATGATTAGAATCAATATTATCAATGCAAAGTCCACTAGATTAGTCTGAAATTTAGTCGACTAAAACTGGACTAAAATTAAATTGCATTTTAGTCAAAAGACTAAAACTAAAATAATATATGTTGTTAAAATTAACACTGCATATTAGTGACTAAGGTTTTCTCAGAGGGATTTTGGATATTTTGTTTAGTTTTTCAATAAACTAATCATCAGTGAAAAAATCTGTAAAAACTCAAACTCCGCCTGTTTTTTTTTAACAACTTTTTGCGTGAAAGTCGACACATGAGGACATGGAGGAACATGCAGGGGGAGGAAAATCCATCATTTTAACATTTTAAACTCCGTATAGTCCCTTTAAGTGGGAGGTACGAGGGGTGGAGAAACACCCATGACCAATGGCGGTGTTATGCTAGCCTTTTCCTCCAATCAGACTCCGCGGCCGGGATGGGACAGGGGGGAGGGAGAGGGGTTGTGGGGGAACATGTGCTTTTGTTTTGTTCGTGTTAACGCAACAAGTGCAAACTCGCGCCACAGCGGGACCGGCTGTAGTTCGGCATCCGCACAGTAAAGTGAAGATTACTGTGCGGATTTGGAACTACTCCTGGTATTATTACGCCTTACAATATAGTTCCCCTTTTATCCGCTTAGAAAATCCACATTGTTTAATTGTGTGTAATTATACTTTGTAGTGGAACACTTCACGTAACCATATTTAAATAGGGAAAACGTGGAAGAGCTTGGTAGCTTCTATCTTGACCTAGGGCTGTGCAATTAATCGAAATCCGATTACGATTTCGATTACAACAGTAAACAATTACAAAATAAGCATAATCGCAAAAAAACGATTCTAATTTTTTTTTTTTTTTTTTCAAATTTTGGGATTTTGGGATTTTTGTCACTTTTTTTCTGGATTTTTGTCACTTTTTTTCTGGATTTTTGTCACTTTTTTGACGGATTTTTGTAATTTTTTTTGATGGATTTTTGTCATTTTTTTGATGGATTTTTGTAATTTTTTTTGATGGATTTTTGTCACTTTTTTGCTGTATTTTTGTAATTTTTTTTGATGGATTTTTGTAATTTTTTTTGATGGATTTTTGTCATTTTTTTGATGGATTTTTGTCACTTTTTTGATGGATTTTTGTCATTTTTTTGATGGATTTTTGTCACTTTTTTGATGGATTTTTGTCACTTTTTTGCTGGATTTTGGTCACTTTTTTGCTGGATTTTGGTCACTTTTTTTCTGGATTTTGGTCACTTTTTTGACGGATTTTTGTAATTTTTTTTGATGGATTTTTGTCATTTTTTTGATGGATTTTTGTAATTTTTTTTGATGGATTTTTGTCACTTTTTTGCTGGATTTTTGTAATTTTTTTTGATGGATTTTTGTAATTTTTTTTGATGGATTTTTGTCATTTTTTTGATGGATTTTTGTCACTTTTTTGATGGATTTTTGTCATTTTTTTGATGGATTTTTGTCACTTTTTTGATGGATTTTTGTCACTTTTTTGATGGATTTTTGTCACTTTTTTGCTGGATTTTGGTCACTTTTTTGCTGGATTTTTGTCACTTTTTTGATGGATTTTTTTAAAGGCAACAAATAATCGTTTGAATAATCGTGATTATTATTTTTTCAATAATCGAGCAGCCCTATCTTGACCTGTTTTGGAGCTATAGAGGAGAGAGGGAGAGGCTAAATGCTAACGCCGTCTGCGCTGTGTTTACGTGACTGAAGATCAGACAGGTCCTAAAGAACTCGCCACAGCTCAGGTAAGAACATATCTCAGTGTGGAAAAACGCTGGCCTGTTCCTTTAAGTGTGACCAGCCTCAGTCCTCTCTCTCTCTCTTTTTATAAGCAACGCCCTCTTGCAACGTCCGCCAATCGGAAGATAACCACAGCGCTTGAAGCTTACGCTGTCCTCGCACCAGGCACAGGATCTGGCCCAAAAACCAAAAAGACAAACTAAACACCGAACTTTGCCCAAATTTGCTGTTTGAAAATGGACGCCAATATTATTATAACAGGAGAGGAGTGGGAATACATATGCACATCTCAGTGGAGAAGTACAAAATCTCATATTTGGAAAGAATTCTGTTGGAAAAGTGTAACACATTTCTTTATAACACCTCATCAAAGTGCACACTTTTCTCAAGGAAGCAATGGCTGCTGGAGAAACTGTGGTTGCCAGATAGCGCATCATTACCATGTATTCTGGGATTGTCATATTCTACAAAAGTATTGGTTTGATGTTAATAATGCCATAAAGCATATTTTTCACACTCACATTCCCCTTGACTTCAAAACCATGTTTTTGGGTTATAAGACCGAAGAAATGCAAACACTAGATGGGTATCTTTGGAATATTCTCTTGGCTGCAGCTAAAAAAGCTATTACAAAAAAATGGAGAGTACAGAGAGAACCAAATGTCCAAGACTGGGCCCATATAATTATGGGCATTTACAAAATGGAAAAGATCACTTTCATTGTGAACCTAAAGATGGATTTATTTGTTAAACACTGGGAAAAGTGGGAAAGATATGCTAAACAATATATGCCTGAAATGACATAAACTACTGTCTGCTTTTAGTTGATAGGAGTGCTGATCATCATTTATAATATATAACTACTTGAATTAATCCCAATCCGGATAGTGATTTACTGCTTCTGTTTACTCTCTGGGTGTTCAATGGTTAAATTTTGTTTTTTGTTTTTTTCACTTTATTTTATTTTATTATTTAAAAAAAAAGGGGATGGAGACAAAACAATATGTATGTATGTGTAGGTATGTGTGTATATGAATATACTCGCCATTATGTCTAAACAAATATGATTGCAGATACACTACTTGGCAAACTTGCAATGTACCGTCTCATATCTCTCAATAAAAACATAATTGAAAAAAAAAAAAGAAAATGGAGGCCAATGTGGGCTGAGCCTGGAGGACCATGTGTCAGTGCCGCGAGGAACCGCTGGGGACCGTTTTGGACCAAAGAAGTGAAGAATACACCAGGTTTACACTAACATGACAAACAAATGGAGTGGGAACAGTAAACAGCTAAACAATAGATATAAACAGGAAGGACAGATTCACCTTGTGCATGGGCTCTGGTGAGCAGTGAGGGGGAGGGGGCCTGCTGTGAGCGCACGCCGGCCCCGGGGGGAGGCGGCGCCAGACCGGAAACCCACCGCGCAAATCCTCCAATCAGAACGCTCCAATCCACGGTCAACCAATCAGAGCGCGCCAATCCACGGTCAACCAATCAGAGCGCGCCAATCCACGGTCAACCAATCAGAGCGCGCCAATCCACGGTCAACCAATCAGAGCGCGCCAATCCACGGTCAATCACGACGCTGAACCAATCGGGACGCTCCAGTTGCCGGCCTGGTAATCACAGCGAGGTCATCCAGAGAGTCTGAGAAACACACACAGGAAGTTAGTCTCTCATTACAGGCACAGCATTGATATTTAAGGTTTTATTGTTTGAAAATCATGTGAAACGTAAGGAAAAAGAAAGCAAGGAGTTTGAAACAGGGCTCGTTCTGATTTCAAGTTGGCCTGGGGCGCCCTCTGCAGGCAGCAGTGAGAATGACATGTGATAAAATGGTGACATTCGAGCAAACTGAACCTCTCAGAAGGTCAGTGCGAGATGGTCTGCTCGGGAGGGACAGTCTGCTGTGAAAACGTGAGATATCATGACACACATGAAGGTTAGGGCCAGGGTAATGGTTAAATGGTTTTTTGTTGGGTATTCAACTCATTTATGTCACTTTTTTGTAATTTTTTTTGGTAATTTTTTGTTATTTTTTCCGTCCATTTTTAATCATTTTTTTGTCACATTTTTGACATTTTTTGACATTTTTTTGAAATGTTTTCGTCAATTTTTAATCATTTTTTTATAATTTTTTTGTCACATTTTGTCACATTTTGTCACATTTTTGTCATTTTTTCGTCATTTATGTGTCAATTTCTTGTGACATTTTTGCCACGTTTTCATAAATTTTTCCTAACTTTTTTGTCACATTTCCATCATTGTGTCAGTTTTGTCGCTATTTTCACAGCTTTTTTCCAGAAGCTTTAGGATTGGGGTAAAGCCAAACTGGAGAAAATGTGCTCGGTTCAGGCGGGAGTTAAGGGGTTAACCCCCCCTCTCAGAAGGGTCCGCTGATGAATCATGGGCTTTAAAAAAGACAATTCTGTGTTCCAGTCACGACAGAATCCAGGACTCGCATCTTAAACCGTGGAAGAAGAAACAACCACAGTGAGAAGGATCATTGAAAACTATAGGTCTGGTCCTGTTTTAGTCCCTGGGGTTTAGTCTGTGAGGCAGGTCCGGCCTCCTCGGGGAACGAGCGGTGAATCATGTGGAGGAGCAGATGCCCATCACTGAACGCTGCAGCTTCTAAAAATAGACTTTAACAGGAAACATCAGGCTGAATCTGCCTCAGAGTAATCACATCAGTCAAGACACACTTCAGTTACACGGCAATTACCAAAACACACAGCGGCTGATCACCGGGGTCTGGGCTGCGTTCGGGGCAGACTGAGAAACGAAACATGGCAGTAAGGACTTCTATTGTTCTGGCTGAGGAACACTGGAGAATTAAACAGATTAGTGGATGGTGGAAGACTGTTGTGGAGCGGAGGGAGCTGCGCAGGAGGAAGAGGGAGGAGGAGGTGGAGCTGACCAGTGCAGGACACCAAAAAAAAAAGGAAAAAAATAAATAAAAAGTCTCTCCAGCGTGAGCTCAGAGACGCTGAGAGTCGGTCAGAGCCCGGTGTCCGAACACCAGCAGACTGAGCGACTACATCTGCTAAAAGTTCGCGAAACTCCGGGAATAAAGTATTTCAACGATAAAAACCAACCAGACTCATGAGACAGTGGAATATTTATGGTGCAGTGTGCAAGGACGGGAGTCGGAGGCGGAGTGTCAAAAGAGGATGCTTCTTTTAATGACATGAAGCCTTTTGTTTAACAACGGTTGAACTCAATCTTAAGTCTCTCACATCACGAGTGAACAGGAAATGTCCCACTCTCTAAATTGTCCCCCCCGGAACTCCGGAACTCAACTTGGGTTCCCTGTGTGAATCATGTAAACCCACTACAACGGATAAATACGAGTCGGATACGCTTTTACTTCACATGGATTTTACGTGAATGGCTTGGATTATTCCAGAGGAAGCTGTCGGTCATTTAACAGCTCCAGCTAAAGGCTAGCAGCTAACGTTAGCATGAAGCTGTCGGTCATTTAACAGCTCCAGCTAAAGGTTAGCAGCTAACGTTAGCATGAAGCTATCGGTCATTTAACAGCTCCAGCTAAAGGTTAGCCGCTAACGTTAGCATGAAGCTGTCGGTCATTTAACAGCTCCAGCTAAAGGTTAGCAGCTAACGTTAGCATGAAGCTATCGGTCATTTAACAGCTCCAGCTAAAGGTTAGCAGCTAACGTTAGCATGAAGCTGTCGGTCATTTAACAGCTCCAGCTAAAGGCTAGCAGCTAACGTTAGCATGAAGCTATCGGTCATTTAACAGCTCCAGCTAAAGGTTAGCAGCTAACGTTAGCATGAAGCTGTCGGTCATTTAACAGCTCCAGCTAAAGGTTAGCAGCTAACGTTAGCATGAAGCTATCGGTCATTTAACAGCTCCAGCTAAAGGTTAGCCGCTAACGTTAGCATGAAGCTGTCGGTCATTTAACAGCTCCAGCTAAAGGTTAGCAGCTAACGTTAGCATGAAGCTATCGGTCATTTAACAGCTCCAGCTAAAGGCTAGCAGCTAACGTTAGCATGAAGCTGTCGGTCATTTAACAGCTCCAGCTAAAGGTTAGCAGCTAACGTTAGCATGAAGCTGTCGGTCATTTAACAGCTCCAGCTAAAGGTTAGCAGCTAACGTTAGCATGAAGCTGTCGGTCATTTAACAGCTCCAGCTAAAGGTTAGCAGCTAACGTTAGCATGAAGCTATCGGTCATTTAACAGCTCCAGCTAAAGGTTAGCAGCTAACGTTAGCATGAAGCTATCGGTCATTTAACAGCTCCAGCTAAAGGTTAGCAGCTAACGTTAGCATGAAGCTATCGGTCATTTAACAGCTCCAGCTAAAGGTTAGCAGCTAACGTTAGCATGAAGCTGTCGGTCATTTAACAGCTCCAGCTAAAGGTTAGCAGCTAACGTTAGCATGAAGCTGTCGGTCATTTAACAGCTCCAGCTAAAGGTTAGCAGCTAACGTTAGCATGAAGCTGTCGGTCATTTAACAGCTCCAGCTAAAGGTTAGCAGCTAACGTTAGCATGAAGCTGTCGGTCATTTAACAGCTCCAGCTAAAGGTTAGCAGCTAACGTTAGCATCTTTTCACTGTAACCGTTTATATTTAGGTCGTTTATTCCTGAGAAACACAAACACTCGACTGAAACAGCTGATTTACTTCAGTCGTGTTTAGTTCACAGACCTGTCTCTGTCAGGCTCTTCTCCCACTCTCCCAGTGCATTGTGGGAAATATTGACCCGTTTAGTGACCATCACTACTTTTCCAGATGCATTGTGGGAAATTTCGAGTGCACTACTTTTTTCTCTCTGGACATTCGGACACGCCTACAACATGTGACCACTATATAGTGACTATATAGGGAATAGTGCGGACATTCGGACACAGCCATAGAGGCCGTCGTGGTGAACAGGTCTGAGCTACACATGAGGACATGGAGGAAAATGGAGGAAAATACATAGTTTTAACATTTTTAAACTCTGTATAGTCCCTTTAAAGAGTTATTGCTAATTAATGGTCATCTGAATTGTCATAATGACACTTTATAAATGCGTGTGATTCTTGTCCAGCCCTGAGGACGTCACAGTGAGCACAGTGTGAAGATGCTGAGGTGCTGCTCCATGTTTCCTCCTCACAGGACACGAGTTCCTCCTAAACGGTTCCACTTTGGGTCCAACAGTCCACCAGATCCAAGTGCTCTTTAGCAAACCAAAGTGGAACAGTGGAACTCACCACGTCCTGTGAGGAGGAAACATGGAGCAGCACCTCAGCATCTTCACACTGTGCTCACTGTGACGTCTGGAGCCTCAGGGCCTGGACCACGTGCTACCATCAATAAATGAACGTATTCACCAGTTTATAAAGATATTCATCACATAATTCACATTCCCTTGTATTAAAGATCTGCTGACTCTTCTTTTACAGCAATATCTGCTTCCTGTAGTTTCAGATCAGACGCTCAGACGACCTGGAAGAATCTTAGACCTTTCCTCAAAACTGCTGCAGTTCAGCGAGATCTCACACACTTTTCCCACATGTTATGGCCAATAAAAATATGATCAAAGGTAAATGTTTGGGTGGTGTTAGTTTAAGCAGACTCTGTTTCTTCATTCTTATGATTTGGATGAAGCTCAGACCACAAGTGTAGAAATTGCAGAGCGTTCACTTGTTCCTCCCTCTGTATTAGTTGAGCGTATTTCAGTCTCGCCTCAGACGTTTTCGCTCCTGGACGTGATTAAAGTGTGTTCTGTTGACTGAATATGAAGCATAAATCCAGCCGTGCCTGTGATACTGTGATAGATTTAGTCCTTGTTTACCTCCATGTTCCTTCCTGTTGTACTTGTGTGTCCTCATCCTCTTGACCAATCAGATCTGAGCGTCACTGAAAGCCGCCTCTGATTAAGTTTCTATTCCTGACCAAGATCTCAGCCACAACACTGCCTTAAAGTCACTCACTCAGCTCAGTCACACTGTGTGGTTGTTTCTTCTTCTGGAGCTTCGAGAGCGAGCGACTCGTTCCTCTCGCCCAGTTAGTCACAACCGTCATTTATGTCTGAACTGCCCCATTCATGGAGACCAATGGTACCATTACAAGCGACCCCAGGAAGAGCAGCTCGTCCTCGGTTTACGATACCGACAAAACAATACTTTAGCCACTTTACTTATGCCAAAACTAAAAGATTTGTCATCAAGAACCAAAAAACAGAACAATGATGTCGATTTATTACAGAAAAATACTATTTTTTCTAAAATGGTTTCATTTATTTGAGGAGAAACAACCAAGTAACTTCCCTGGATCAAACAGGCATCAAAGTACCTGCTGTTCGGGCGGGCGATATACAGATATTTAAGATATATCGATATATTTATAAATGAGATATGGAATTAGATCATATCGCGTATATTGGGATATTTCAAATTCAGATAAGTTATTAAAGGAGCTAAACCTGATTGTCCAAACTCAAACTTTCCTAATGCTTTTACAACATCAACATTCATCACAGATCACTGTAACAAATGCCCAGCCTGTCATTTTATGACTGTTTAAAGGCTTTAAAACCAGTATTTTCAGGATAAATGTCGGCTTTTACAATATACTAAAGGACAAAACACATTTTATTCCAATAACAGATAATTAAAAAATCAAGGAGAAACAGGTCATCTCTTTATATAGAAACGCTGCCCTCAGAAAAGATTGACCTGTTTTATTTTATAGACTATTTCTATGTAAGATATTGTTTTATTTAAATGTGCATCAGAGCTTTGTTACACAGTGTTTGTTTACATTTTAATGTGAGTTTTCAATAAAACTACTCGTATTTGGGTTTGACTTCATTTCACAGCTCTCACTTTGAGGAAACACATGGTGATATATGTCGTATATCGACATTAAACCTAAATATATGGGGACATGAGTTTGGTCCACATGGCCCAGGCCGACCTGCTATTTATATATTTATACTCTCATTGTTTCAGTATCAGTCGCACCTGCACTGTGTTAACACCACACTGGCATCGTTTAACCCAGCCCTACAGGCACAGCTAAAGGAGACAGACTAAACACCCTTCAGCCGCCTCGTCCTAACAGGGTCATGTGACTTGTGTGATTGGTTAGAGCAGAGGGAGTGGATGAGACATTTAAAGCATATTTCAACGCCTAGAAAGCAAAACAAAACATACAATTACACTGAAAAGCACAAAATAATCATCATTAAAAGTCCCTCATTACAAATGCTCTGTAGATGCCCCGCCTCCTCACATACAACTTATGTTAGGGCTGTGCAATAAATCGAAATCCGATTACGATTTCGATTACAACAGTAAACGATTACAAAATAAGCATAATCGCAAAAAAACAATTATAATTTTTTTTTTTTCAAATTTTTTATTTTTAAAATTTTTTTTTCAAATTTTTGGATTTTTGTCACTTTTTTGATGGAATTTTGTCTTTTTTATGCTGGATTTTTGTCACTTTTTTCTGGATTTTTGTAATTTTTTTGATGGATTTTTGTCACTTTTTTGATGGATTTTTGTCACTTTTTTGATGGATTTTTGTCACTTTTTTTCTGGATTTTTGTCACTTTTTTCTGGATTTTTGTAATTTTTTCGATGTTTTTTTGTCACTTTTTTGATGGATTTTTGTCACTTTTTTTCTGGATTTTTGTCACTTTTTTCTGGATTTTTGTCACTTTTTTCTGGATTTTTGTCACTTTTTTTCTGGATTTTTGTCACTTTTTTTCTGGATTTGTGTCACTTTTTTTTCTGGATTTTTGTCACTTTTTTGATGGATTTTTGTCACTTTTTTGATGGATTTTTGTCACTTTTTTGATGGATTTTTGTCACTTTTTTGATGGATTTTTGTCACTTTTTTGATGGATTTTTGTCACTTTTTTTTCTGGATTTTTGTCACTTTTTTTCTGGATTTTTGTCACTTTTTTGATGGATTTTTGTCACTTTTTTGATGGATTTTTGTCACTTTTTTGATGTTTTTTTGTCACTTTTTTGATAGATTATGGGCTCTCGGGCTCTCTGGCTCTCAGGCTCTGCTCTCTGGCTCTCGGGCTCTCGGGCTCTCGGGCTCTCGGGCTCTCGGGCTCTCGGGCTCTCGGGCTCTCGGGTTCTCGGGTTCTCGGGCTCTCGGGCTCTCGGGCTCTCAGGCTCTCGGGCTCTCAGACTCTCTGGCTCTCGGGCTCTCAGACTCTCTCACAGACAGACTTCATGTCCTCTCTCCCTACTTTAGCGTCAGCACCAACATCTGCGTTATCAGACAGAGCAGCACAAACGTAAAGTGCAGGAGTCGCCACTAAAGCCTGTGAACTCGCCTCGTCTTAGAAAATACTGAAGAGTTTGCAAACGGTCGAGTGACTCTGTTCCACCGCCAGCACCACAAAGGCCTGCGTCGGTATAACGGGGAGGGGGGAAACGGGGAAACGGTCCAGGGAAAAGGAGAAGGAACGTAAAAATCATCACTAAATATTCTCAGAAAGTATTATTATTTTTATTTATGGGCTGAAATGTAAAGAAATCCCTATAACCCTCTCCCTGGACAGCGAGTGATAAATGGAAACTAAATCATCAGGATCAACTTTAAAGTTCTTTTAATGGTTTTTAAATGTCTTCATGGTCTTGGTCCTTCTTATCTTTCAGAGCTGCTTTGACCTCATGAACCTTCACGGCCCCTTCGCTCGTCCTCAAGGGGCTCCTGGTTATTCCTAAAGTCACACAAAGACTCACGGCGAGTATATTATTATTTAGGATTGCAACGATTAATCGATAAAATTGATTAACTCGATTAGTAAAATGCTTCGAACATTATTTTCCCGCTTCGATTATTCGCTTTATTAATATTTCTCATTAAAACCGCATGAAACGGGGCCGCCTACGCGCCCGGAACCGTACAATACTGACAACTGCATCAGTGATGATTTACCCTCAGCACGATCTACACTTTCATCCACTGTTACTTCAAAGTGTGACATAAGGTATGACGGCGAACTTATCTCTTCCCCCCCTTCACCAAACACAGACTTTTACATCCTACTGTATCTACTTCTCCGTTGCTGCAAAGTTTTTTGCGCTAAATATCTTTACGCTGTAGCTACGATTTAAATCAAGATAAATCCACAGATCTAAATAGAGTGACCACCTGTCCCTTTGACTGTCCTGCAGAGCCTGGTCCTTCTCTGTTCCTCCTGCTTCACAAGTTCCACTATTTTATTGAAGCCTAACTCATGATTTTTTTGATGATCATTATTTTTTACATCCAATTGCTTTGTAATATATCTGTTGCTCAGTGTTATATAAGTTGCAATAATAAAAAGGTGTTTTTTAGTGGGATTAAAATGCCTGATCTATAAGAAATAATAATAATAATTTCTCTGTCCTTCAAAGTTCTGCCAAATTGTCCCACTGGTCTGTTTAAATTATTTAAGGTGGTCACACTATTTCAGAAGCAGAATAAAACTCCAGCACAGTCACACTGTTTCATCCGTACTTTAAAGTTTTGCAAATTGACACATTGATCCCTGCTATAGCAATACTATGACAAAAATAATTAAAATGTTTCTCCTCTTTTAGGAAACTCCTCTGGTTGAGATCCCGGCAAAGAAATCAATCACCTGAGCTTCAGCAGAACATTTCAAGATTCTGTCTCCAGTCAGGACCTACTTCACCTGAATAAGAATAAAAGTACTCATTTAAAAGACACTCTGAAGCTGCTCTCTCTCCTCATCATGGACATAAGGACAGGCGTCTCTTTATGAGTGAAATGTTGCTGCTTTTGGGACAAACTGATAAGAAATTAAGAATAAATAAATGCTATTTCTAGCAGAAAAATCCTTTGTTTAAAATTGTGTTTTATTATCCGATTAATCAATGTAAATAATCGATAGATTAATCGATTACTAAAATAATCGATAGTTGCAGCCCTATTATTATTATTATTATTACTATATATATATTGACTTATCGTTCAATAAATAACAGATAAATAATAAATCTTTGGGCTCGATATTTATCGTCTGTACATTTATTAACATTTTCCCCTTTTTCTTTCTTTGAAAAACTTTAACTGCACTTTTAGAACAAAGGTTTACTGTCATTTTTATGCCTGAGAGTTGACAGTATTGAGTATCATTAGAGTCAATAATATCGTTTATCACGATACTTTCCTGCCTCAATATATCGAACTTCAACTTTGTTATCGTGACCAGCCTAATATTACGGCCCTCACCTCTGGAGCTTTAACTGACATCTACTTATTTAGTCCTAATATATAATGTATATGGAGGTTGTGCAGGCGCATTGTTTTAAATGTTTTATCTGTAAAGCACTTTGTGAGACCTGACTGTGTGAAAAGCGCTTTATAAATAAAGTTTGATTAAACGAAACATCAAAACACGGTAAACAAATGTGAACTCAGGACCTGACAGAGACAGGGGCGGACCGGCCACATGTCCGTTCTGGAAGAGCACAGAAGGGCCACCGGTCCCGCCTCAACCGAGCTTTACCCAAATCTAAAAGCTACAAAGAAAAGCATCAAAATAGCGAGAAAAAAGGGGATGAAAACAAAGCAAAAATGTGCCGGAAAAGCAACAAAAAAGTGACAAAAAATGTGATGAAAAGGCAACGAAAACGTGAGAAAAACACGGACAAAAGCGTGAGAGAAATAAAAAAAAAAGATACAAAAAATAATGAAAAAAATGACGTGACAAAAAGTTTCCATCACATTGACAAAAAAGTGACAAGAAATTGACGAAAAAATGAGGAAAATTTGATGAAAGTGGCAAAAATGTCACAAGAAATGTACAAAAAATGACCAAAAAAAATGACAAAAATTCGACAAAAAGTGACAAAAATGCGATAAATATTTGACAAAAAAATTACAAAAAATGTGATGAAAAATTTACGAAAAAATGACGAAAAAGTAACAAAAATGAGTGAAAAATCTGATGACGTGAGGAAAAAGATCCTCTCGGTTCAGGCGGGAGTTAAGAGGTTAAAAAACAACAAAAATGACTTGTAGGTCTTAGCTTTCAAATGAGGCGTTACATTGTTGCTCTCCAGTCGAGAAGCTTTTAGATTTGGGTAAAGCCCAGTATAAAAAACATGAATCTAAAAGGAATTCCGTGGAGTATGGTGCACCACAAGGGTCAGTTTTGGGACCGTTATTATTTATTATTTACATTAATGATTTTGCTTCTGTTTCTACGACCGCCTTTCCCGCTCTTTTTGCTGATAACAATAAAAAAAACAATAATACCTGAACGGATCCCATTTTCTCCAGTTTGGCTTTACCCTAATCAAAAAGATTATTGGGAAAAAAGCACCAAAAATGTGACAAAAATTCAACAAAAATGTGACAAAAATTCAACAAAAAGTGACAAAAATTCAACAAAAATTCAACAAAAAGTGACAAAAATGTAACTAAAAAGTGACAAAAATTCAACAAAAATTCAACAAAAATGTGATAAAAAGTGACAAAAATGTGACAAAAATGTGACAAAAATTCAACAAAAATGTGACAAAAATTCAACAAAAATTCAACAAAAAGTGACAAAAATGTAACTAAAAAGTGACAAAAATTCAACAAAAATTCAACAAAAATGTGATAAAAAGTGACAAAAATGTGACAAAAATTCAACAAAAATGTGACAAAAAAGTGACAAAAATGTGACAAAAATGTGACAAAAATGTGACAAAAATTCACCAAAAATTCACCAAAAATTCACCAAAAAGTGACAAAAATGTGACAAAAATTCAACAAAAATGTGACAAAAATTCAACAAAAATGTGACAAAAATTCAACAAAAATGTGACAAAAATTCAACAAAAATGTGACAAAAATTCAACAAAAATGTGACAAAAATTCAACAAAAATGTGACAAAAATTCAACAAAAATGTGGCGACGTGACGAGAAGCTCTCCAGTCGAGGCGCTTTTAGATTTGGGTAAAGCCCAGTATAACAAAACATGAATCTAAAAGGAGTTCCGTGGAGTATGGTGCACCACAAGGTTCAGTTTTGGGACCGTTATTATTTATTATTTACATGAATGATTTTGCTTCTGTTTCTACGACCACCTTTCCCGCTCTTTTTGCTGATGATGCGGATAAAAAAAATAAAAAGCCGAACTGGGGAAAATGCACTGGGTTAAGGCGGGGGGTCAGAGGTTAAAATATGTCTTTGTGGAAGTGTCACATTTACGCTAATTTGGGCCCGGCTGGTCGGAGTCCAGGGCTGTGTTTCAGTCCCAGTCCGGCCCTGGACACAAAGTCAGCGAATACACAATCAGCCACAGACAGATCCAAGCCAAGCGTAATCTGGACCAACCAATATCAAACAAGGTCAAAAACGAGGAGCGAATCTAAAACTGGACTGGAATAAGGATTCAATTAACGAGGCAATCACAGAACGACGCCCTCTGGAGAGACTCAGGCACCGTGATGGAAATGTGAGTGAGCTAAAAATAGCCCCATTGTTGTTGTTTTGGTTGTATTTGTCGCATTAGTTTCCCTTTAAACCACATTAATAACCAGCTGTGGTGAAACTACAGAGAACTGTCCGTGCGTTATGAGCTTAAGGATGTTGTCATTTCTCCAACTACGGGAAACAGCTGCAATAATACAGTTAAAACATATATATATATTTAGAGAGAAGAGACAGTGCTAGGGCTGCTCGATTATTGAAAAAATAATAATCACGATTATTTTTGTCATAATTGAAATCACGATTATTCAAACGATTATTTGTTGCCTTTAAAAAAATCCATAAAGAAAATTACAAAAATCCATCAAAAAAGTGACAAAAATCCAGCAGAAAAAAGACAAAAATCCATCAAAAAAGTGACAAAAATCCATCAGGAAAAAGACAAAAATCCATCAAAAAAGTGACAAAAATCCATCAAAAAAGTGACAAAAATCCATCAAAAAAGTGACAAAAATCCAGAAAAAAAGTGACAAAAATCCAGCAAAAAAGTGACAAAAATCCATCAAAAAAGTGACAAAAATCCAGCAAAAAAGTGACAAAAATCCATCAAAAAAGTGACAAAAATCCATCAGAAAAAAGACAAAAATCCATCAAAAAAGTGACAAAAATCCAGAAAAAAAGTGACAAAAATCCTAAAAATTAAAAAAAAAAATTGAAAAAAAAAATTATAATCGTTTTTTTGCGATTATGCTTATTTTGTAATCGTTTACTGTTTACTTACTAATTGCACAGCCCTAGACAGTGTGCACAAGACAGTAATAAAACGCAGAAACATTAAACAGGCTCACGTTCACACTGGACCATTCGCAGCCAGTCAAATGTGTGGCTTTTTGAAATCAAATCATGAAATAACGCCATTATCAGAATAGTGAAAACTTTACAAGCAAATAAAACATTGCATTTTCACCCTGTTGCAAATGATATAGGCTGCAATGTGGCAAAAACTAATCAATAACGTCACTATTGGCTTGTTTGGCACATAACACGTTTATACGGACTTCTGTCAGCTTCTTGACCTTAGCTTGACAACATGCTAACATGCTAAACCCGTTTTCGCCTTTGAAATAAACATTTTAACACCGATTCGAGGCCCACTGCGCATCGTAAAGACTCCAGGTTACAGAAGAGTGTGTGTGTAATCCCGCTGCGAGCTGTAGACCCGCCAATGCGTCCTTTAAGTGAAACAAATAACGCGCCTCCAGCTAGCCGCGATGCTAACGGCTAACAGCACGGTCCGCCGTTACGCAGCGGGTCTCAGCGCCGCGGAACAGGCACTTACCGTGGGGTCTGGACGCGGGACACGGGGCTGGTTTATGGGGGAGGAGTGCTTCGAACACCGGGCAGGAACACGGGTGTCTGTCCCAGTACTCCGGGCTCATAAACGGAGGAGAAAAACATCCGCGGAGGCTTTCGCGGACAGTTAGCGATGGTTCCGGCGCCCCCTACAGGCTGGGATTGGGATTGCAGTAATGTAATATGCAGGCCCAGGGTTTATAAGTTATTAATAACAGAGTAAACTAGGGCATAACGTGAGGAAAGGGGAGAGGAAATAAAGCGTAGAAGAAGAAACGCAACAAAAGAACCAAATCCACAACAAAAGTAACAACAATAGCAGATAATACAACCCTGACTTTTCTTTAATGTGCCGGTTACAAAGATCATATCCACTATATTCATATTCATGTTTTACCAGGTCTAAACCAGGACTAAATCAGGTCTAAATCAGGTCTAAACCAGGTCTAAACCAGGTCTAAACCAGGTCTAAACCAAGACTAAATCAGGTCTAAACCAGGTCTAAACAAGGTCTAAATCAGGTCTAAACAAGGTCTAAATCAGGACTACATCAGGACTAAACCAGGTCTAAACCAGGACTAAACCAGGTCTAAATCAGGTCTAAACCAGGTCTAAACCAGGTCTAAACCAGGACTAAACAAGGTCTAAATCAGGTCTAAACCAGGTCTAAACCAGGTCTAAACCAGGACTAAACAAGGTCTAAATCAGGTCTAAACAAGGTCTAAATCAGGTCTAAACAAGGTCTAAATCAGGACTACATCAGGACTAAACCAGGTCTAAACCAGGACTACATCAGGTCTAAACCAGGTCTACATCAGGTCTAAACCAGGACTAAACCAGGTCTAAACCAGGACTAAACCAGGTCTAAACCAGGTCTAAATCAGGTCTAAATCAGGTCTAAACAAGGTCTAAATCAGGACTACATCAGGACTAAACCAGGTCTAAACCAGGACTAAACCAGGTCTAAATCAGGTCTAAACCAGGTCTAAACCAGGTCTAAACCAGGACTAAACAAGGTCTAAATCAGGTCTAAACCAGGTCTAAACCAGGTCTAAACCAGGACTAAACAAGGTCTAAATCAGGTCTAAACAAGGTCTAAATCAGGTCTAAACAAGGTCTAAATCAGGACTACATCAGGACTAAACCAGGTCTAAACCAGGACTACATCAGGTCTAAACCAGGTCTACATCAGGTCTAAACCAGGACTAAACCAGGTCTAAACCAGGACTAAACCAGGTCTAAACCAGGTCTAAATCAGGTCTAAATCAGGTCTAAACAAGGTCTAAATCAGGTCTAAACAAGGTCTAAACCAGGTCTAAACCAGGTCTAAATCAGGTCTAAACCAGGTCTAAACAAGGTCTAAATCAGGACTACATCAGGACTAAACCAGGTCTAAACCAGGACTAAACCAGGTCTAAACCAGGTCTAAATCAGGTCTAAACAAGGTCTAAACCAGGTCTAAACCAGGTCTAAATCAGGTCTAAACAAGGTCTAAATCAGGTCTAAACAAGGTCTAAATCAGGTCTAAACAAGGTCTAAATCAGGTCTAAACAAGGTCTAAACCAGGTCTAAACCAGGTCTAAATCAGGTCTAAACAAGGTCTAAATCAGGTCTAAACAAGGTCTAAACCAGGTCTAAACCAGGTCTAAATCAGGTCTAAACCAGGTCTAAACCAGGTCTAAACCAGGACTACATCAGGTCTAAACCAGGTCTAAACCAGGTCTAAACCAGGACTAAATCAGGTCTAAACAAGGTCTAAATCAGGTCTAAACAAGGTCTAAACCAGGTCTAAACCAGGTCTAAATCAGGTCTAAACCAGGTCTAAACCAGGTCTAAACCAGGACTACATCAGGTCTAAATCAGGTCTAAACCAGGTCTAAACCAGGTCTAAATCAGGTCTAAACAAGGTCTAAATCAGGTCTAAACAAGGTCTAAACCAGGTCTAAACCAGGTCTAAATCAGGTCTAAACCAGGTCTAAACCAGGTCTAAACCAGGACTACATCAGGTCTAAATCAGGTCTAAACCAGGTCTAAACCAGGTCTAAATCAGGTCTAAACAAGGTCTAAATCAGGTCTAAACAAGGTCTAAACCAGGTCTAAACCAGGTCTAAATCAGGTCTAAACCAGGTCTAAACCAGGACTAAACCAGGTCTAAACCAGGTCTGAGCCATTTTCCTTGAGTTGACACTGGGAAAAATGATGTACCTATTTGTCCGTTAAAAAGCATCTTCTGTGGGAGGACCTCCAGACCCCCCTTTTAAATGTGTCCCCCCGCATATTAAACTATATTATTAAACAGCTTTTTGTTGTTGTTGTTGTTGTTGTTTTTTAACATCAGCAGCTTTTTACCATCTGAAAAACATGGCTAAGATCAGAGGAATAGTGTCAAAACCAGACTTAGAGAGACTTATCCATGTGTTTGTCTCCAGCAGGTTAGATACTGTAACAGCTACTCACTGGCCTCTCTAAACGAGCTGTCAGAGCTACAGAACATCCAGAACGCTGCTGCTCCAGTCCTGACAAGAACCAGGAAATATGACCATATTAGTCCAGTGCTCCGGTCTCTGCACTGGCTTCCTGTCGCTCAGAGAATAGACTTTAAAACAGCTCTGCTTGTGTACAAGTCTTTTCATGGTTTAGCTCCAAAGTACATCTCTGACATGTTAGAGCCGTATGAACCATCTCGGGCCCTGAGAACTTCAGGGAGGGGCCTCCTGGTGGTTCCCAGAGTCAGGACTAAACACGGTGAGGCTGCGTTTCAGTTTCATGCAGCTAAAATCTGGAACAGTCTTCACGAGGATGTGAGACAGGCCTCAACTCTGACAATGTTCAAATCCAGGCTGAAAACTGTTCTTTTTACCTGTGAATATGACTGAAAGTATTTTATCTGCACTCTCGCCTTTTACTGTAATTGATTCATTTTATGTTGATGTTTTTATTGATTCTATTTGTTTTCTTGTATTTATGCAACTGTGAAGCACTTTGAATTGCCTTGTGTATGAATTGTGCTCTACAAATAAACTTGCCTTGCCTTGCCTTTATTAATTTGTCATTATTTTAAACTAGTGCTATGTTTAAGAAGTTACTACTGCATGTTCAAGTCAAATAAATAAATGAACCAACTATCCTAAACAGCCGCCCCTCAGTCTGTGGTCCCTTTTTAAATCCAGATTAAAGACTCATCTTTTCAAACTTGCTTTTAATACTTAGAGACACTGTTTTTAAAATGTTTTTTATCTTTCTGTGAAGCTCTTTGGTCCTCCTGGTGTTGTTAGTGCTACATAAATAAACTTTGATTGATTGACAGACAGACAGTATATGTACAGATGTTGTTATGGCGCTATTTAAAGGGGGGGTATTCTACAAAATGTACTTTTTCCAGCTTTCCCTCATGTTATTCTGTCCCTCCCTCATTAAAAACATGGCTGAAGTGTTGCCTTGGCACATTCACGTATTTCTGAGTCATCTGTAAAAACTCTGATGGCGGCCATTTTAGGGATAGGTTTGCCTGAGTCCTCCTAGGAACGCCCCCACCTCCTGGAGACGCCTCCGAGCTTTGGTCACCAGCCGAGTAACCAACCACTGCTCCTCAGCAGAACCCCCTCCCCACTGATGCCACAGACAGCGTGTGGAGGGGGCGTGTCTAAAGGCTCAGAGGTTCTTAAAGAGACAGAGGCCGATTTCAAGACATTCACTACAGCCATTTTGAGAGAGACATTTTATACAAGGCAGTTATTCTAATTTACTGCATTTACAGACCAACAGAAGGTTTGTCATCATTGGAGTGAGATATAGACTGGTGCTGTGGGACTGACAAAAGCAGAACACCCCCTCTTTAAAGCAGAACACCCCCTCTTTAAAGCAGAACACCCCCTCTTTAAAGCAGAACACCCCCTCTTTAAAGCAGAACACGCCCTCTTTAAAGCAGAACACCCCCTCTTTAAAGCAGAACACGCCCTCTTTAAAGCAGAACACCCCCTCTTTAAAGCAGAACACCCCCTCTTTAAAGCAGAACACCCCCTCTTTAAAGCAGAACACCCCCTCTTTAAAGCAGAACACCCCCTCTTTAAAGCAGAACACCCCCTCTTTAAAGCAGAACACGCCCTCTTTAAAGCAGAACACCCCCTCTTTAAAGCAGAACACCCCCTCTTTAAAGCAGAACACCCCCTCTTTAAAGCAGAACACCCCCTCTTTAAAGCAGAACACCCCCTCTTTAAAGCAGAACACGCCCTCTTTAAAGCAGAACACCCCCTCTTTAAAGCAAAACACCCCCTCTTTAAAGCAGAACACGCCCTCTTTAAAGCAGAACACCCCCTCTTTAAAGCAAAACACCCCCTCTTTAAAGCAGAACACCCCCTCTTTAAAGCAGAACACCCCCTCTTTAAGTAAATATTGATTGATTATGGGGACCCTGAAAACACTTTAGCCCGGGCTCATTTTACTTAAATACGGCCCTGATTGCCTGCCCCTCCCCATAGCCACCTAATCTTCCCGGGTGTCTTGCCCAAGGATACAACAACAGAAGGCAGTGAATTAAACGTGTGGAATCAATGCTCCAGTGGTCCCCGAGGGGAAACTAATCAATACAAATTTGACTGGATGGGCAGTACGACAATTTTTTTTTATTTTTATTTTTTATTTTTTTTTTTTTTATTTCCTTATGTGTTATTTGGAAAGACGTTTAGTTGAAGTTGTTAATATAAAATGTAAAATAAATAAATAAATAAATAACAAGCTGTCAGCGGTGAAATTTAAACGGTGAGCATAGTGGCCTGTGATTGGCTGAGCGTAGGATTCACGAGCCAATCAGCGCCGTCGTTCTTGGCTGTTGTCAGTTACCAACGAACGCCCTGAAAACGAACGTGCTGCGGCCGATGTGAAGGAAAAACGCACTTTTAAACTCGATGAAAAGCACTTTAATACATTTATTCTCCATCCTCGGGTGGGACATGACCTGTATGTGAACCAGTGAAGCGGCGCCAGTCAGTATGAACCTGGGGTGAGTGTGTGGTTTGGAGTTAGCATGAGGGGCTAGTTACTGTCAGGTTGTTGTTGTTGCGGTTGAAACAGCTGTGAATGAATCAGGCTCATAAACCTCCCGTAAAGCAGATCAATGTACTGATCTACAGGAGGATTTTGTAGTATTTTCGTGAGGTAAATGGTGAATGTAAAACTGATTATTTCTATGTGATGTGCAGTGAGATTTAACATTTATTAACCTCTTACTGAACCTGAACCAAATGCATTCTGTTATATAGGTCTGTGTAACACCTCATTTGAAAGCTAAGACCCACAAAACTGATCTTTTTCCTCGAGTTGTTGCTGAGTTGTGTCACCTTTTGTATGTTTTTATTTTCTTTATTTTTTTTTCCATTTTTGTCACATTTTTGTTGAATTTTTGTCACTTTTTTGTAGAATTTTTGTCACTTTTTTGTAGAATTTTTGTCACATTTTTGTTGAATTTTTGTCTAATTTTTGTCTCATTTTTGTCTCATTTTTGTCTCATTTTTGTCTCATTTTTGTCACATTTTTGTTGAATTTTTGTCATTTTTTAATTGAGTTTTTGTCACATTTTTGTTGAATTTTTGTTTAATTTTTGTCATTTTTTAATTGAGTTTTTGTCACATTTTTGTTACATTTTTGTCACATTTTTGTTGAAATTTTGTCACATTTTTGTTACATTTTTGTTACATTTTTGTTACATTTTTGTCATTTTTTTAATTGAGTTTTTGTCACATTTTTGTTGAATTTTTGTCACTTTTTTGTTAATTTTTTGTCACATTTTTGTTGAATTTTTGTCACTTTTTTGTTAATTTTTTGTCACATTTTTGTTGAATTTTTGTCATTTTTTGTTGAGTTTTTGTCATTTTTTTAATTGAGTTTTTGTCACATTTTTGTTGAATTTTTGTCATATTTTTGTTGAATTTTTGTCACTTTTTTGTTGAATTTTTGTCACTTTTTTGTTGAATTTTTGTCACTTTTTTGTTGAATTTTTGTCACTTTTTTGTTGAATTTTTGTCACATTTTTGTTGAATTTTTGTCACATTTTTGTTGAATTTTTGTCTATTTTTTGTTGAATTTTTGTCTAATTTTTGTTGAATTTTTGTCACATTTTTGTCACTTTTTTGTTGAATTTTTGTCTAATTTTTGTTGAATTTTTGTCACATTTTTGTCACTTTTTTGTTGAATTTTTGTCACATTTTTGTTGAATTTTTGTCTATTTTTTGTTGAATTTTTGTCTAATTTTTGTTGAATTTTTGTCACTTTTTTGTTGAATTTTCTTTCTAATTTTTGTCTAATTTTTGTTGAATTTTTGTCTAATTTTTGTTGAATTTTTGTCACATTTTTGTTACATTTTTGTCACTTTTTTGCTGAATTTTTGTCGCGTTTACATCCTTGTTTTCTTCTACTTTTTGTGGCTGTTTTGGTGCTTTTTCCCCAAGAATCTTTTTGATTAGGGTAAAGCCAAACTGGAGAAAATGGGATCCGTTCAGGTGGGAGTTAAGAGGTTCAGGACAACACAAAATCATGATACTCTGCCCTGTCTTTCATTACTGTTTAAAGAAACATTCAGTTCTGGTCTGGTTAAGCGTTGATGAATGACACAAATGTTCCCTCTACAGAGATGGTTTGCTGTTTGAACTAGAAAATGGAAAACCCAAACTCATTCTTCTAACCCGTGGTGAGTCTGTCAAAGGTTTGGACTTTTGTTTGTTTCCTGGTCGATGATTTTTCAGTGATAATCATGTCCCATAAATGAACTGTTGAATGAAGTGTTTACTAATGTCTGGTGTCGTCTCTTTATGTTGCAGGAGAAAAGGTTCAGAAGAATCCTGTGAAGGTAGGGTTTGTTTTGTGTATGTTTAATAGGGATTTCTCCACCTCTCTTAAAGCTCAGGGTTTTTACTGTTCATCATCTGAGCAGGTCTGTCTCAGTCTCTGCTCATCTGCGTCACATACAGTGGGGGGGAAAAAGGATTTGGTCAGTTTCCCATAGACTTTCTATTGGATTATGGACAAATACTTTTCCCCCACTGTATCTAAAAAAAAATAATGATATTACTTCATTTGTTAGTATTTTTCTTCATCATCATACTAATGAATTCTTAGATACAAAACTGGAGGAATGTAGACAGAGTATTTCTTTGAGTGTAGAGCATGTGAGCCTCTTCTTAGCTCTTTAGGTCAGAAGAGGCTTCTGTGACTAGAAGCGAAACGTCAATGAAATAAGGTTCCTTATCCACATAGTTGAGGAGTTTGGGATGGAATAGTTTAAATCAGTGTTAATTTTGACAACATATTTTTATTTCGTTTTAGTCTTTTGACGAAAATGTAATTCGATTTTAGTCTTGTTTTAGTCGACTGAATTTAAGACTAATGTAGTGGACTTTGCATTGATAATATTGATTCTAATCATGTTTAATGTTGTTCCTCTGCTTCATGTTTCTGCTCCACATGAACAAAGCTCAGAGCTGATCCTTTAAACATGATCTGAGGCTCTTTCAGACGCTCAATACAAGTTTGGATGATTTTAGTCTCTCCTTTTCATCTTTATTTAGTCTGATTTTAGTCGACTCAAATATCTGGACATTTTAGTCACA
>NC_136856.1:40860674-41023174 GCF_951799975.1 Gobius niger | reverse complement strand
ACGATTTGTTCCACTCTCAGTAAACACACATTGTAAGTAACTAATTGTTTTAAAACAAGAGTTAAAGGGGCTAGATACAAGTTGGTCATTTTATACTCACTACTGCCACCTCAGGTCTTATGTGTAGCTGCAGCTTCTATATTAAGCTCGTGCATGAACATCACAACTTTCTGAGTGACAGTGCAGGAGGCAGAGGCAGTCGTGTGAACAGGTCTGAGCTCAGTCTACACATCAGACATGGCTGGAACATACTTGTGTGAAGTTAGCCCCCCCATAGTGTCCGATTTGCTTCAAAATGGTGTCATTCGTTTATGCTTCGTTTGTTCACATAAAATTAGCGTTTGTGCGCACTTTGTTTTTGAGGTACTGATCATTGATTGGTAATTGATCAGCCCCTTCATAGTGTCCGATTCACTCCAAACTAGTGTCATTGTTCAGGTCTTCGTTTGTGCGCATAAAAATGCACATAAGGCAAGGCAACTTTATTTATACCACGCATTTCGTACACAAGAAACAAAAAAACACTACACACTAAAACGCTAATTTTATGTGCACAAACGAAGCACAAACGAAGCACAAACGAAGCACAAACGAAGCACAAACGAAGCACAAACGAAGCACAAACGAAGCACAAACGAAGCACAAACGAGGCACGAACGAAGCACAAACGAGGCACGAACGAAGCACAAACGAAGCACAAACGAAGCACAAACGAAGCACAAACGAAGCACAAACGAAGCACAAACGAAGCACAAACGAGGCACGAACGAAGCACAAACGAGGCACGAACGAAGCACAAACGAGGCACGAACGAAGCACAAACGAAGCACAAACGAAGCACAAACGAAGCACAAACGAAGCACAAACGAAGCACAAACGAAGCACAAACGAAGCACAAACGAGGCACGAACGAAGCACAAACGAAGCACAAACGAAGCACAAACGAAGCACAAACGAAGCACAAACGAAGCACAAACGAAGCACAAACGAAGCACAAACGAGGCACGAACGAAGCACAAACGAAGCACAAACGAAGCACAAACGAAGCACAAACGAAGCACAAACGAAGCACAAACGAAGCACAAACGAAGCACAAACGAGGCACGAACGAAGCACAAACGAGGCACGAACGAAGCACAAACGAAGCACAAACGAAGCACAAACGAAGCACAAACGAAGCACAAACGAAGCACAAACGAAGCACAAACGAGGCACGAACGAAGCACAAACGAGGCACGAACGAAGCACAAACGAGGCACGAACGAAGCACAAACGAAGCACAAACGAAGCACAAACGAAGCACAAACGAAGCACAAACGAAGCACAAACGAAGCACAAACGAGGCACGAACGAAGCACAAACGAATGACATCATTTTGAAACAAATCGGACACTATGGGGGGGCTAACTTCACACAAGTCTGGAACATGTAGGGAGAGGAAAATACTTCATTTTTACATTTTTAAACTCCGTATAGTCCCTTTAACCTCTTCACCCCCGCCTTAAAAATCCCACATCTAAAAGCCTCTTGACTGGAGAGCCGACAGCTTATAATGCCTGATATATGTTTTTGTTTCTTTTTGTAATTTCTTTTGTCACATTTTTGTCACGTTTCTGCTGCATTTTTATTCTCATTTTTGTCGCTTTTGTCAAGAATCTTTTGGATTTGGGTAAAGCTGAACTGGAGCAAATGTGCTCGTGTTTTTGTGGCAGTTAAGAAGTTAAAAAACACCGAGACTAAAATCAAAGTTTAAAAGATTAAAACAAGTTTAAAGCTTTAACTAGAACTTTTACACATTTAGAAATTCAGTGCATTATTGAATGAGTCTGTAAAAAAGTGTGTTGATCTGAGTCCGATGAAGAGTTAAAGGGACTATACGGAGTTTAAAAATGTTAAAACTAAAGTATTTTCCTACATGTTCCAGCCATGTTCCTCATGTGTAGACTGAGCTCAGACCTGTTCACCACAACTGCCTCTGCCTCCTGCCCTGTCGCTCAGAAACCTGTGATGTTCATGCACGAGCTAAATATAGAAGCTGCAGTTACACGTATGACCTGAGGGGGCAGCAGTGAGTGTAAAATGACCAACTTGCTTCTAGTCTCTTTAAGTGATGTTGCGACATATTGTGGTTTCTCCTGATATTGCATCAGGTAACATCGCGATACTTTTGGATATATTGTGCAGCCCTAATGTACATTATTAGTTTGCTTTGTGGTCGTGTATCTATAATAAGATGTTTTTAGTTCCAGAGGTCCAGGCAGATCGTGACCCTGAGTCTAAAGTTAGAGAAACAAAGGAAACAGAATCCAAACCGGGAGAAACTCAGACTGTAAATGCACCAGACAAGGATAAACCGTAAGTCCCTGATATAAACACTACTAACTAAATACTCTATAATGTATCTATAATGTGGATACATGGGTGTGTCCTGTGTTTAGATCTGGGGGTCTGTTCCGGTGGGTGGAGGAGCGACCGTCCGAGGATCGAGCTGCGCTGGAGGCCAAGAAAGCTCAGTGGAAGAAAGAACTCGGTACAGACGTGCGCTGTTACATGCACATCATTACAAACACTATGATGTCGAGCCTCGTGTTCAGGGGGGGCTAACGGGAAAAATCAATACAATACTTTACAGAGACCGATACCGAGGCCTCTTTTCAGCTCTGCCTGTTTGTTCCAGTGAAATACACTTTACTGCAGTTTGAACAGCCAGTGCAGAACAAAACACCCTGATCTTGTATTTCAGACGAACAGTTGGCTTTGAAGCTGCAGATCCAGCGCTCGGCTCCGCACAGAGTCCAGGTATTTACCTTTTATATTAGTGCTTTTGTTTATACAGGGACACAGGGACTAAGACAGAGATGCTGGGGGACGTTTACAAAAGAAACCGATACATTTACAGGATTTGTGCTATACTATAGTATTTACACCAACATTAATGATCTCTTTAGTTTTTTCTTTAGTTAGGTTTAGTTTGTTTATTTGAGCTATTTGGTATCTGATGGTATCTGAACCGGATGTGGAGAGGACGCTGGCGCAATTTGGCTGCCGCTTCTCCCTCCGGACAATCAAATCAAAGCTTCGCATTTAACCATCAAACTCAGCACTTACCTGGACCTGTCCACCTGCACGTCTCTGCTACCGAGGGACCCGACCCGTGTGGTTCGGCTGCGTTTGGGACTACGGACTGTACAGTTGGCAACGCCGCTGGATCGACCGGGCTTACACCCGCGCTTTCGGGCGGCTACGCTAACTTCTCCTGGCCCAAGACGACTCAACCTTCCCTCCCGGACGATGCAGTACCTGGTCCTGGTTCTTCTGCTGCTCTCCATCCTGTTTCCACAACTCCAAAACTCCACTATCAACTTCATGGCTTTCCGGTACTCAGCTAAACAACTACTCCAGCTAAACCGCTATCCATCGCCTACTCCGGAGCTCACCGCTGAAATAAAAACCTTCGGACTACTTCAACGCCACCGCTACATCCACAGAGGCTCCCGCAGAAATGTAATCCACATATCCACCGGGAACAACAACAGCCACGACAAAACACCTCCTCATCGCTTCTTTTCCGCGTCCCGGCGTCTCTACAGCAACGCACAACGTCATCAGTGCCAGCGTCACGTGAACCACTTCAACCTCCGGTCTCTCCCCATTTCCGCTTCACCCCCTTCAAAACAAGAGGCTATCAAAATTGGACTACTGAACACAAGATCCCTCAACAATAAAAGCCCCATACTCAACGAATTCATCCTGGACTCACAATTAGACCTGATCTGCTTAACTGAAACCTGGCAAAAACCTCACGACTATTTCTCCCTCAACCAAGCCACCCCCTCTGGATTTTCATACATGGACCAACCTCGTCCTGAAGGCAGGGGCGGGGGTATTGCTGTCATCCACAGACAAACTCTCAAGCTCCGCCCTCTCTCCATCCCACCTGCTCCCTCTTTTGAACACCTCTCACTTAAACTCTTAGGCCCCACCCCTCTGACTATTTCAATAATTTATCGCTCTCCCAAACCCAATCCTTCCTTCCTGTCAGATTTCTCAGAATTCATAACCCAACTCTGCTCAACTTCATCAACCATCCTACTCGTAGGTGACTTCAATATCCACATCGACTCCTCCACCTCCAAACCCTCCACGGACTTCTTGGACATCATACACAGTTTTAACTTCATACAACATGTCAATTTCCCCACCCATACCCGTGGACACATCCTGGACCTGGTCTGCTCCACTGGACTCAATATTGACACTCTCTCACACACAGACCTGGCCATATCTGATCATCTCGCCATAACATTTCACATCAACCTCCCCAGCCCTCATTTCAAGCAGACACGCACCATATCCTACCGAAACCTAAAGTCCCTCTGTCTCACCTCTTTCTCCTACCATATTGCAAACACAGTTTCCATACCCAGCACCCCCGAAAACTCCACCGTCGACCTAGTAGCTCACTACAATCACACACTCACATCCAGCCTCAACACTCTCGCACCAGTTAAGACTGCAAAAGTCACATTCTCCCGCTCTGCTCCCTGGTTTACCCCCGAACTCCACAAACTCAAGAAAGAACGCAGACAACTGGAACGCCGATATAAGAAAACTGGACTCACTGTACACCTACAAGCCTACAAGGACCACACTCATCATTACAGATCAGCACTCACATCTGCCCGCACAGCTTTTTATTCTGGTATCATTCACTCTGGATCCTCCAACCCCCGGACTCTGTTTGCCACAGTCAATAAACTACTCAAACCCATTGACAATATCACCCACTCTTTCACCACGGACAAATGCAATAACTTCATCGACTACTTCCAATCCAAAATTGACAACATTCACCAAGAACTCACCATGAACATCTCACCCAGTACAGACCCTCAACCTGACTCATCCCTTCCATCTCACTCCACTCTCTCCTCCCTATCAGTCATCGCAGAATCTGACCTCATTAACCACTTCAAAAAAATCCACCTCACAACTTGCCCACTGGATCCCATCCCATCTGCACTGGTCAAGCTCTGCCTTCCCTGCCTCAGCCCACTCATCATGGACATCATCAACTCCTCTCTCACCTCTGGAACAGTCCCCTCCTCCTTCAAAGTTGCCGCCATCACACCAATACTTAAAAAACCTGGCCTGGATCCTGACAACCCCAACAACTTCCGCCCCATCTCCAACCTTCCCTTTCTGTCCAAAATCCTGGAACGTTCGGTCGCCTCCCAACTAAAACATCACCTCCTCTCCAATCAGCTCTACGAAACCTTTCAGTCTGGATTCCGCACTCATCACTCAACAGAAACTGCACTACTCAAAGTATCAAACGACCTCCTCCTCGCCTCCGACTCTGGTTCCCTCTCCATTCTCCTCCTACTTGACCTCTCCGCCGCCTTCGACACCATCCACCACTCCATCCTTCTCCAACGCCTACAACACCTCGGCATCTCTGGCTCAGCTCTCTCCTGGTTCACCTCCTACCTCACCAACAGATCTCAATTCATATTCATCAACAACTGCACGTCTCACTCCATACCTGTCAACCATGGAGTCCCTCAGGGCTCGGTGCTTGGTCCCCTTCTGTTTATCCTGTACATGCTTCCCCTTGGACTTATCATTCATAATCATGGACTACAATTCCACAGTTACGCAGACGACACACAACTCTACCTCAGCACCAGATCCATCACTCCTCCACATCAGAAACTCAGACTCACTGGCCACCTACAAAAAACTGCTCAAAACACACCTGTTTCAGCTCACTTACAACCAACAATAGCTCTGCCATCTTTGTTTGTCTGTCTCACTTGTAAAGCGTCTTTGTGTTTCCTGAAAAGCGCTATATAAGACCTATGTATTATTATTATTATTATTATTGAGCAGTTAACATTCTGCTCAAAGGGGGGGGCAAAGTGCGCCCCCCCTCCCAAATCATTACAATGACACATTTTCATATCACTAAAGCACAAAGGGACGTATTACAGAGAAGGGCTGGGACAAAATATCGGATCGGATTTTGAATACTTTGTACTGCAATACCAAGTATCAAAACTTTTTCCAAGTATCGCAATACTTTCAAATACTGTGTTTTATCCTGCACTCCTTTGTTTTGCAGAAACAGCACTTTTTACATTTTGTTAATAAACGTTTTGATCTTAAAGGGAAGTTTCAGGATGTTTGACTCAGGGCCTCATGTCCTCGTCATCCAGTGTGGCTGATTTATGGAGAGATTATTTTGTAATTCATGCAGTTCTTATGTTTGGAGAGTTTCGTGGCGCTAGGCTAATGCTAGGCTAGTGCTAGGCTAGTGCGTGTCTATGGTATCAGCTAGCTTGTCTGGCGTTATGAGTGATTAGCCTCAGGTGCTGTGGGTCAGACTGTCTTTAATGCAGGCTGGCATTTTATGATTTAACCTTATCCGAGTGTAATTACTTTATCAATCATACAATTCGTCATTTCTTTAATTCTTCTCTGAATGGGATGGAAACAAACGTGTATAGTTTGTCTTCTCAAAGTAAACCTGTTCTAGTTTTTTAGGCTGCAGACAATGATAATATTGAGCACAAATAACTTCACACTGACTGTATAATCATAGAGTTCTGAAGTATAAGTATCTAAATGTGTTTTCCTGTTTCTCTGGTGGTTTCAGGGCGAGGACGACTCGGAGAGTTTAGTCCGAGGTTCTGTCAGCTACAAAGAGCTTCCGGCCGCCGTCAGGTCCAGCCTCAGAGTCGGGGTAAAACTGAAACAATAAATGAGACCAAACACATCAGTATAAATACAGAATAAATCAAGTTAGACAGGTTTTATTAAGCAGCAGTTTCCCGCAGAACTCTCTTCACTTCCTTTGTCCGTCTGAAGGAAAGTGCGCCGGTGGACGAGGCTGAGCTGACCATGGAGCAGAAGCTGGAGCAGAGGCGGCGCTGGCTGCGGGAGCTGGACAAACAACGAGAGGAAACTTCAGAGAGAAAACGGCTGGAAAAGCTGCAGCAGCGGCAGGTACGAGTTAAAGGAGTGAGTGATGTTAGAGCCTCTGCTCCTACAGCAGGTACGGGTTAAAGGAGTGAGTGATGTTAGAGCCTCTGTATGAGTTAAAGGAGAGAGTGATGTGCACAGATGAGCCTCGTGCTGTTAGAGCCTCTGCGGCTCCTACTGCTGCACTGAGGTAACACTTTCAGTCACATACTGAACACTGCAAAAAGTAATAAACTAGATCAGTATAAACATCTCAGTTTCAGCACAATAATCCACATTTTAGTTGTTGTGACTGGTTAAGAAGTTGTTGGGCATTTGTCCCGGATTATTTCACTTGTTCTGAGATGTTTCTGACTCGTTTCGATGCATTTCGTCCTTATTTCAGGTCATTTTCTTTGCCAATGGGGAAAGAAAATTGGTCTTATCTCATTGGCAGTTTTACTTTCTTATTTCAAGCGAGATTTACCCTAGAACTGGTCTGAAATGTCCTCAAACAAGCAAAGCAAACTCGATCAGGAAAAGTGTCTAAATGAGTGAAAACCGCTCAAAACAAGAAACATTTCCTCAATTCAGGTCGTTTAAGACAATGCTTGATATTTACTTTCTGTAGTGCAGACTGGAGTGTAAGTTCTTCAAACACGTGGCTGTTTCTCCCGTTTGCAGACGGACGACCAGCATCTGTGGGCGTCTCACTTCGACTCCCTCCACAGGCCCCCCCTCGCTGAGGTCTGCTCCAGCGTGGACCGGGACGAGGCGGGGGGCGGCTCCAGCCTGTCCCAGTGGGAGGAGGGCGGTGTCCGGGCCAGTGTGGACACCTTCAGCAGTGGGGGGCACACGTCCAGAGCCAGGTAATTTATTTATTTATTTATTTGAAAAGGAGGGACAATACATATTAATGAACATTTTTACAAATGTAAATATGCCAGATTATAGCCTTAGGCTAATTTCCATCTGCAGACCCCCTGCAGCTTCTGGAGGCAATTACACGATTTTATTTGAATGAAACTTTAAAAAGTGTCCTGATCTTTCATTTGAAGGAACTGCTCCGGGTTCTGCTCATTGATTGACTGCTGAATTCTTCCGCAGTCAATTATTGGTTTTCATGTTCTTTATTATTATTCCTCTTCCATCTTTTTCCCGATTTTCTCCAGCTTTCAGCACCTTCATGCTTTGTGCAATTTACACTGCGTTCCAAATTATTATGCAAATTGGATTTTTGTGTCAAAAAGGTACAAAAAAAAACAATAATAATGAAACTCATGGATGGTATCGTGTCTTGGGGCTCTATGAATCACTGACATTAATCTCAGAGACCTGGGGTGATTAGTTTTCAGGTTAAGCCAGTTAAGTGAAAAACTACTGAAAAAGGGTGTTCCACTTTATTATGCAGATCATCATTTTCAAGCAATATGGGAAAGAAAAAGGATCTCTCTGATGATGAAAAGCGTGAAATAGTTGAATGCCTTGGTCTAGGTATGAAAACCTTCAATATTTCATGAAAGATTAAGTGTAATCATCGAACTGATAAGAGATTTGTGGATAATTCAGAGCACACTCCGGTTTGTGCAGATAAAGGCACAATATGGACGGTTTCTGTCAGACAAACACATCAGATTAGGAGAACAGATGCCACAAAGCAGCATACAGGTATTTGAAGCTGCTGGTGCCTCTGGAGTCTCTGAACATGAAGGTGTCGGAC
The DNA here is from genome assembly GCF_951799975.1 of Gobius niger. NCBI lineage: Eukaryota > Metazoa > Chordata > Actinopteri > Gobiiformes > Gobiidae > Gobius > Gobius niger. Next base: position 41,014,491 of record NC_136856.1, on the reverse strand, counting down.
CCTCCAGAGGCTGCAGTTGTGCATAAACCTTCTATCCGGCCTCCCCTAAACTGTTCATTGAAGCTGATGAACAGAAACGGCTGCAGTGGCTCAGAAATACATGAGACTCATTTTCAAACAGTCTTGTTCACTGATGAGGCCGTGTGACCCTGGATGGTCAGATCAATGGAGTAGTGGATAGTTGGTGAATGGCCACAATGTTCCAACAAGGCTGTGACGTCAGTAAGGAGGGGGCGGAGTCATGTTTTGGGCCAGAATCATGGTGGGAGAGCTGGTCGGCCCCTTTAGGCCCTTTTAGGCTCCCTGAAGGTGTGAAAATGACCTTTGAAAAATATGTGGAGTTTCTGACTGACCACTGTCTTCTATGCTACAAAAAGAGCCATGTTTTCCCGAACAAAATCCTCTTCATGCATGACAACGCACCATGTCATACTGTAAAGAATACCTCTGCATCACTGGCTGCTATGGGCATAAAAGGAGAGAAACTCATGATGTGGACCCCCTCCTCCCCTGACCTCAACCCTATTGAGAACATTTGGAGCTCAACAAAAAAAACTTCTATGAGGGAGGGAGGCAGTTTTCATCCAAACAGCAGCTCTGGGAGGCTATTCTAACATCCTGCAAACAAATCCAAGCAGAAACTGTCCAAAAACTCACAAGTTTAATGGATTTAAGAGTTTTAAAGCTGCTTCACACAAGGGCTCCTATGGTCAAATATAACTTGACCTGTTAATATTTTTTTGATTGAAATAGCTTTTGATTTCAGTAAATATGACCTCCTAATGCTACTAGTTCAAAAAATGACAATTTTCAGTTAATTACAAGCTTTAAAATGTATTGAAACGACGAGTTGCATAATAATTTGGAACAGTGGATTTTGAGGTTTTTACTATAATTATTTTTGAAAAAAACACTGTTATCACTAGGAATTTTTTTCCACCACATTTAAATGATCCTCCACCAGGTAAAGACTTAAAAATTATGCTGACTCTCATTTGAGTTGACAATTTAGAAAATCTTAGAAAAATGTCATTTGCATAATAATTTGGAACAGAGTGTATGCAAGTTATGCATCAAAACGTTCCTCATGTTGAGGAGAAGGTGCTGTTACTTTAGTTCCTCATGTTGAGGAGAAGGTGCTGTTACTTTAGTTCCTCATGTTGAGGAGAAGGTGCTGTTACTTTTGTTCCTCATGTTGAGGAGAAGGTGCTGTTACTTTTGTTCCTCATGTTGAGGAGAAGGTGCTGTTACTTTTGTTCCTCATGTTGAGGAGAAGGTGCTGTTACTTTAGTTCCTCATGTTGAGGAGAAGGTGCTGTTACTTTTGTTCCTCATGTTGAGGAGAAGGTGCTGTTACTTTAGTTCCTCATGTTGAGGAGAAGGTGCTGTTACTTTTGTTCCTCATGTTGAGGAGAAGGTGCTGTTACTTTTGTTCCTCATGTTGAGGAGAAGGTGCTGTTACTTTTGTTCCTCATGTTGAGGAGAAGGTGCTGTTACTTTTGTTCCTCATGTTGAGGAGAAGGTGCTGTTACTTTAGTTCCTCATGTTGAGGAGAAGGTGCTGTTACTTTTGTTCCTCATGTTGAGGAGAAGGTGCTGTTACTTTTGTTCCTCATGTTGAGGAGAAGGTGCTGTTACTTTAGTTCCTCATGTTGAGGAGAAGGTGCTGTTACTTTTGTTCCTCATGTTGAGGAGAAGGTGCTGTTACTTTTGTTCCGCATGTTGAGGAGAAGGTGCTGTTACTTTTGTTCCTCATGTTGAGGAGAAGGTGCTGTTACTTTTGTTCCTCATGTTGAGGAGAAGGTGCTGTTACTTTTGTTCCTCATGTTGAGGAGAAGGTGCTGTTACTTTTGTTCCGCATGTTGAGGAGAAGGTGCTGTTACTTTAGTTCCTCATGTTGAGGAGAAGGTGCTGTTACTTTTGTTCCTCATGTTGAGGAGAAGGTGCTGTTACTTTTGTTCCTCATGTTGAGGAGAAGGTGCTGTTACTTTTGTTCCTCATGTTGAGGAGAAGGTGCTGTTACTTTTGTTCCTCATGTTGAGGAGAAGGTGCTGTTACTTTTGTTCCGCATGTTGAGGAGAAGGTGCTGTTACTTTTGTTCCTCATGTTGAGGAGAAGGTGCTGTTACTTTTGTTCCGCATGTTGAGGAGAAGGTGCTGTTACTTTAGTTCCTCATGTTGAGGAGAAGGTGCTGTTACTTTTGTTCCTCATGTTGAGGAGAAGGTGCTGTTACTTTTGTTCCTCATGTTGAGGAGAAGGTGCTGTTACTTTTGTTCCTCATGTTGAGGAGAAGGTGCTGTTACTTTTGTTCCGCATGTTGAGGAGAAGGTGCTGTTACTTTTGTTCCTCATGTTGAGGAGAAGGTGCTGTTACTTTTGTTCCGCATGTTGAGGAGAAGGTGCTGTTACTTTAGTTCCTCATGTTGAGGAGAAGGTGCTGTTACTTTTGTTCCTCATGTTGAGGAGAAGGTGCTGTTACTTTTGTTCCGCATGTTGAGGAGAAGGTGCTGTTACTTTAGTTCCTCATGTTGAGGAGAAGGTGCTGTTACTTTTGTTCCTCATGTTGAGGAGAAGGTGCTGTTACTTTAGTTCCTCATGTTGAGGAGAAGGTGCTGTTACTTTTGTTCCTCATGTTGAGGAGAAGGTGCTGTTACTTTAGTTCCACATGTTGAGGAGAAGGTGCTGTTACTTTTGTTCCGCATGTTGAGGAGAAGGTGCTGTTACTTTTGGGACTTCTGCAATTTACGGTTTTTCCGCAATCGGCCCAAATGTCGGAGATTTTTCCCATTGACTTATAATGGGGCTGCCGCAAATCCATGCTTTTCTGCACTTTTTTCTGCATTTTATGCAATTTCTGCACTTTGTGCAGGTTCAGCTTCTGCAACTTGTGGGTTTTGAGAAAAAATCGTCCTTCTGCAGTTTTCCAGTTTTTTTATATGAGAGTTTGAAATGTTTGCATTGGTGTGTATGGGGGAATCCAGCCAATGGGGAAACTCCGCCTTTCAGCCATTTGTGCTTCTGCCAATCAAGCACTGAGGCCATTTCAACAGTTTGACCAGTTTATGGAATTTAAAAGTTTATGCAATATTAACAATTTATGCAAAGTAACCACTTTATGCATTTTAAAGCGTTTATGCAACTTAAGAGTTTATGCCATTTAGGATTTATGCAAATTAACCCATTCATGTATTTTACCATTTTATGCATTTTACCAGTTTATGCAAATTAGATTATGCAAATTAAGCAATTTATGCAATTTGAACAGTTTATGCAATTTCTGCATTCGCTTCCCGCAATTCCGCAGTCAATCGCAATGGCGCAGCCATTGCATTTCTAGTTAATATAATGTCGCTACATTAAGGAAACACAGCCCTTTATTTAAGATGGTTGTTTCTGTTTTAGATTTTCCTCGTCAGCTCAAAAGTAAAACCTCTCATAAGCCCTGGAGTTTCAAAAGTGTTTTAGTTTTATCGTCTTCGTGCCTCCGCTGTGATTGACGACCGTCTCCATGGAGACTGAAGGGAAAGGGGCGGAGCTAAATGGTCGGCTCAGGAGCAGACCTGAGGAAAGTGGGAAAGAAAACTCTTCAACACTTTGGCCTTTGTGAAGCAGCAGAAAGTCGCTGGAGTCATGTCATTACGGAGCGTCTGAATCGCTGTTTGGCCACACGTTGGGGGGACATGGAGCAGCGGATTTGATTTCAGCCATTCTCTAAATCATCTCTTTTTAAAAGCATGAGTTAATTTAATTAATTCGATTGATTTCCCAGCCCTGCAGTAGGGTTATAATTTTCAGTTGGCTTTGGTTCCTGCTTTTCAAGTGGAGGCCCTGGAAAGATCTAACACAGGTCTGCTGATAAACTCGCAGACTGAGTCCAGGGGGTGTCGGTGAAGAGAAAAGACAGGATTAGGCAATAGCAAAACTAAAGTGAAATCAAGCAAACTCTGCAAAATGTGTGTGACTATTTGCGAATAGTCGTGGCGTCCAGCGCTTCCCCCCGGCACCTGTCCCCCCCGGCGGCCCCCGGGCCTGACTCCACAGTGAAGCACCTGTTCGTGCTCCTTCAGCCCTCTCTCTGTCCAAGTCTCATTCTTCTGCTGCTGGACCTGATTTAGCTTAAACCTGACAGATAAACTGCGTGTGCGTTTAGATCTTTTCTCTTTCTCTTGTCTCTTGATGTTGTCTTTTCCACGCTGACTTTTAGGACTCATGTTTCTGAACCGGTCTCTCTCTGCCACAGTCACCTCCGGACCATGACGGCGCTCTTGGATCCTGCTGAGGTGGAGGAGAGGGAGCGGCGCCGACTCAAGCAGCTCCAGCAGCAGGTACCTTCTAACTGGGTTTAAAACATCACGTTGGACATCACTGAATCATCATCACTGAATCACATCACTGAATCATCATCACTGAATCATCATCACTGAATCACATCACTGAATCACATCACTGAATCATCATCACTGAATCATCATCACTGAATCATCATCACTGAATCACATCACTGAATCATCATCACTGAATCATCATCACTGAATCATCATCACTGAATCACATCACTGAATCATCATCACTGAATCATCATCACTGAATCATCATCACTGAATCATCATCACTGAATCACATCACTGAATCATCATCACTGAATCATCATCACTGAATCATCATCACTGAATCATCATCACTGAATCACATCACTGAATCATCATCACTGAATCATCATCACTGAATCATCATCACTGAATCACATCACTGAATCATCATCACTGAATCATCATCACTGAATCATCATCACTGAATCACATCACTGAATCACATCACTGAATCATCATCACTGAATCATCATCACTGAATCATCATCACTGAATCATCATCACTGAATCATCATCACTGAATCACATCACTGAATCATCATCACTGAATCATCATCACTGAATCACATCACTGAATCATCATCACTGAATCATCATCACTGAATCATCATCACTGAATCACATCACTGAATCATCATCACTGAATCATCATCACTGAATCATCATCACTGAATCATCATCACTGAATCACATCACTGAATCATCATCACTGAATCATCATCACTGAATCATCATCACTGAATCACATCACTGAATCATCATCACTGAATCATCATCACTGAATCATCATCACTGAATCACATCACTGAATCACATCACTGAATCATCATCACTGAATCATCATCACTGAATCATCATCACTGAATCATCATCACTGAATCATCATCACTGAATCACATCACTGAATCACATCACTGAATCATCATCACTGAATCATCATCACTGAATCATCATCACTGAATCATCATCACTGAATCACATCACTGAATCACATCACTGAATCATCATCACTGAATCACATCACTGAATCATCATCACTGAATCATCATCACTGAATCATCATCACTGAATCATCATCACTGAATCACATCACTGAATCACATCACTGAATCATCATCACTGAATCATCATCACTGAATCATCATCACTGAATCATCATCACTGAATCACATCACTGAATCACATCACTGAATCACATCACTGAATCACATCACTGAATCATCATCACTGAATCATCATCACTGAATCACATCACTGAATCATCATCACTGAATCATCATCACTGAATCATCATCACTGAATCATCATCACTGAATCATCATCACTGAATCATCATCACTGAATCATCATCACTGAATCATCATCACTGAATCATCATCACTGAATCATCATCACTGAATCACATCACTGAATCATCATCACTGAATCATCATCACTGAATCACATCACTGAATCATCATCACTGAATCATCATCACTGAATCATCATCACTGAATCATCATCACTGAATCATCATCACTGAATCATCATCACTGAATCATCATCACTGAATCATCATCACTGAATCATCATCACTGAATCATCATCACTGAATCATCATCACTGAATCATCATCACTGAATCACATCACTGAATCACATCACTGAATCATCATCACTGAATCATCATCACTGAATCATCATCACTGAATCATCATCACTGAATCATCATCACTGAATCACATCACTGAATCACATCACTGAATCACATCACTGAATCATCATCACTGAATCATCATCACTGAATCATCATCACTGAATCATCATCACTGAATCATCATCACTGAATCATCATCACTGAATCACATCACTGAATCACATCACTGAATCACATCACTGAATCACATCACTGAATCATCATCACTGAATCATCATCACTGAATCATCATCACTGAATCATCATCACTGCATCATCATCACTGAATCATCATCACTGAATCACATCACTGAATCATCATCACTGAATCACATCACTGAATCACATCACTGAATCACATCACTGAATCATCATCACTGAATCATCATCACTGAATCATCATCACTGAATCACATCACTGCATCATCATCACTGAATCATCATCACTGAATCACATCACTGAATCATCATCACTGAATCATCATCACTGAATCATCATCACTGAATCATCATCACTGAATCATCATCACTGAATCATCATCACTGAATCATCATCACTGAATCATCATCACTGAATCATCATCACTGAATCATCATCACTGAATCATCATCACTGAATCATCATCACTGAATCACATCACTGAATCACATCACTGAATCACATCACTGAATCATCATCACTGAATCATCATCACTGAATCATCATCACTGAATCACATCACTGAATCATCATCACTGAATCATCATCACTGAATCATCATCACTGAATCACATCACTGAATCATCATCACTGAATCATCATCACTGAATCATCATCACTGAATCACATCACTGAATCATCATCACTGAATCATCATCACTGAATCATCATCACTGAATCATCATCACTGAATCATCATCACTGAATCATCATCACTGAATCATCATCACTGAATCACATCACTGAATCATCATCACTGAATCATCATCACTGAATCATCATCACTGAATCACATCACTGAATCATCATCACTGAATCATCATCACTGAATCATCATCACTGAATCACATCACTGAATCATCATCACTGAATCATCATCACTGAATCACATCACTGAATCACATCACTGAATCATCATCACTGAATCATCATCACTGAATCATCATCACTGAATCATCATCACTGAATCATCATCACTGAATCATCATCACTGAATCATCATCACTGAATCATCATCACTGAATCATCATCACTGAATCATCATCACTGAATCACATCACTGAATCATCATCACTGAATCACATCACTGAATCACATCACTGAATCATCATCACTGAATCATCATCACTGAATCATCATCACTGAATCATCATCACTGAATCATCATCACTGAATCATCATCACTGAATCACATCACTGAATCATCATCACTGAATCATCATCACTGAATCATCATCACTGAATCACATCACTGAATCATCATCACTGAATCATCATCACTGAATCATCATCACTGAATCATCATCACTGAATCATCATCACTGAATCACATCACTGAATCATCATCACTGCATCATCATCACTGAATCATCATCACTGAATCACATCACTGAATCACATCACTGAATCACATCACTGAATCACATCACTGAATCACATCACTGAATCATCATCACTGAATCACATCACTGAATCACATCACTGAATCATCATCACTGAATCATCATCACTGAATCACATCACTGAATCATCATCACTGAATCATCATCACTGAATCATCATCACTGAATCACATCACTGAATCATCATCACTGAATCACATCACTGAATCATCATCACTGAATCACATCACTGAATCATCATCACTGAATCATCATCACTGAATCACATCACTGAATCATCATCACTGAATCACATCACTGAATCACATCACTGAATCACATCACTGAATCATCATCACTGAATCATCATCACTGAATCAACATCACTGAATCACATCACTGAATCACATCACTGAATCATCATCACTGAATCACATCACTGAATCATCATCACTGAATCATCATCACTGAATCATCATCACTGAATCATCATCACTGAATCATCATCACTGAATCATCATCACTGAATCATCATCACTGAATCATCATCACTGAATCATCATCACTGAATCATCATCACTGAATCATCATCACTGAATCATCATCACTGAATCACATCACTGAATCATCATCACTGAATCATCATCACTGAATCATCATCACTGAATCATCATCACTGAATCACATCACTGAATCACATCACTGAATCATCATCACTGAATCACATCACTGAATCATCATCACTGAATCACATCACTGAATCATCATCACTGAATCATCATCACTGAATCACATCACTGAATCATCATCACTGAATCATCATCACTGAATCACATCACTGAATCACATCACTGAATCATCATCACTGAATCATCATCACTGAATCATCATCACTGAATCATCATCACTGAATCATCATCACTGAATCATCATCACTGAATCATCATCACTGAATCATCATCACTGAATCATCATCACTGAATCATCATCACTGAATCACATCACTGAATCATCATCACTGAATCATCATCACTGAATCATCATCACTGAATCATCATCACTGAATCATCATCACTGAATCATCATCACTGAATCATCATCACTGAATCATCATCACTGAATCACATCACTGAATCACATCACTGAATCACATCACTGAATCACATCACTGAATCATCATCACTGAATCATCATCACTGAATCACATCACTGAATCACATCACTGAATCATCATCACTGAATCATCATCACTGAATCATCATCACTGAATCATCATCACTGAATCATCATCACTGAATCATCATCACTGAATCATCATCACTGAATCACATCACTGAATCATCATCACTGAATCATCATCACTGAATCATCATCACTGAATCACATCACTGAATCATCATCACTGAATCACATCACTGAATCATCATCACTGAATCACATCACTGAATCACATCACTGAATCATCATCACTGAATCATCATCACTGAATCATCATCACTGAATCATCATCACTGAATCATCATCACTGAATCACATCACTGAATCATCATCACTGAATCATCATCACTGAATCACATCACTGAATCATCATCACTGAATCACATCACTGAATCACATCACTGAATCACATCACTGAATCATCATCACTGAATCATCATCACTGAATCAACATCACTGAATCACATCACTGAATCACATCACTGAATCATCATCACTGAATCACATCACTGAATCATCATCACTGAATCATCATCACTGAATCATCATCACTGAATCATCATCACTGAATCATCATCACTGAATCATCATCACTGAATCATCATCACTGAATCATCATCACTGAATCATCATCACTGAATCATCATCACTGAATCATCATCACTGAATCATCATCACTGAATCACATCACTGAATCATCATCACTGAATCATCATCACTGAATCACATCACTGAATCATCATCACTGAATCATCATCACTGAATCACATCACTGAATCACATCACTGAATCATCATCACTGAATCACATCACTGAATCATCATCACTGAATCACATCACTGAATCATCATCACTGAATCACATCACTGAATCACACCACTGAATCATCATCACTGAATCATCATCACTGAATCATCATCACTGAATCACATCACTGAATCACATCACTGAATCACATCACTGAATCACATCACTGAATCATCATCACTGAATCACATCACTGAATCATCATCACTGAATCATCATCACTGAATCATCATCACTGAATCATCATCACTGAATCATCATCACTGAATCATCATCACTGAATCACATCACTGAATCATCATCACTGAATCATCATCACTGAATCATCATCACTGAATCATCATCACTGAATCATCATCACTGAATCATCATCACTGAATCATCATCACTGAATCATCATCACTGAATCATCATCACTGAATCATCATCATCACTGAATCATCATCACTGAATCATCATCACTGAATCATCATCACTGAATCATCATCACTGAATCATCATCACTGAATCACATCACTGAATCATCATCACTGAATCATCATCACTGAATCATCATCACTGAATCATCATCACTGAATCATCATCACTGAATCACATCACTGAATCACATCACTGAATCATCATCACTGAATCATCATCACTGAATCACATCACTGAATCACATCACTGAATCATCATCACTGAATCATCATCACTGAATCATCATCACTGAATCATCATCACTGAATCATCATCACTGAATCATCATCACTGAATCATCATCACTGAATCATCATCACTGAATCACATCACTGAATCATCATCACTGAATCATCATCACTGAATCATCATCACTGAATCATCATCACTGAATCATCATCACTGAATCACATCACTGAATCATCATCACTGAATCATTATCACTGAATCACACCACTGAATCATCATCACTGAATCATCATCACTGAATCACATCACTGAATCATCATCACTGAATCACATCACTGAATCACATCACTGAATCACATCACTGAATCACATCACTGAATCACATCACTGAATCACATCACTGAATCATCATCACTGAATCATCATCACTGAATCATCATCACTGAATCATCATCACTGAATCACATCACTGAATCATCATCACTGAATCATCATCACTGAATCATCATCACTGAATCACATCACTGAATCACATCACTGAATCACATCACTGACAGCACTGTATTCCTCTGGCAGCGAGCGATCGAGCAGCAGGTGGAGGAGCGGCAGCAGCGCCGGGACGAAGAGGAGGCTCTGAGGAGACGCGAGGAGGAGGAGGAAGAGCGCCGGGTGCAGCAGGAGAGAGAGAGGCTGCAGAGGCAGTACGAGAGGGACGCGCTCAGGGAGAGACACAAGGTACCACAGGAGAGGGACCACACGAGAGGGACACAAGGTACCACGGGAGAGACACAAGGCACCACAGGAGAGACACAAGGTACCACGGGAGAGACACAAGGTACCACACCAGAGAGACACAAGGCACCACACCAGAGAGACACAAGGCACCACACCAGAGGGACACAAGGTACCACACCAGAGGGACACAAGGTACCACGGGAGAGGCTCTGAAACGGTCACTTCATGAGCTTAGAACTGGACGGCCCTGGAGCTCCTGTTCCAAACACATCCATCATGACGTCTCTGAGGGAAAGTGACCTCCTCGACTGCAGACAGCAGAAGTACAGAGAGCAGGCTGTAAATGAATGACTGAGACATTTAAAATACAGTCCACACTGCCCAAAGTGACAAGAATAAACAGACAAAGGAACGACATCTATACACAGAGAAGCTAAACAAATCGAGCAATAATGTGAAAGCCGAGGTCTAAGAGTGACGTAAACTCTGAATGGCAGGTCGAATACTCAAAGAAGCTTGTTCCAAAGTTTGGGTCCATGCAGGGCTCTTTTAATTTTTTATTTTTTTATTAAGCAATGTATAGTACAGTAGTGTAAAATCATCGAAACAATAATAATCAACATTTTTCAGTAGTTTCACATGGAAATCACCTCTAGAGATTAAAACGATGCTTTGCTGGACCAGTGCAGGGTCATAAAAAACAAACAGTAAGAAAAAAAAGAGAGGAAAGCAAAGGGAAAAAAGAGGTAAATAAATAATAATACGCTCGGGGGTTTCAGGATTTAAATGAAGACATTCAACCCTGTACAGCACAGTCTTTGCCTTCTGTTTTTCAGACAATTTCAGTGAGAGAATGTCTTGTTTGAAGCCGTTATAAAAGGCAGAGAAACATGGAGTTTACATGAGTGAATATGATACTTTGACATCAGTAATAAGAGATTATTTAAATAAATAGAGTTACTGTTTTGTAAGTTAGATTCAAACAGACCAAACGATAAACTCTTCCAATGTAGAACAAAATGCTTTTCAATGTTTTCATGAATAAAGTCACAGAATTTCTGCCAAAATAATAAAACACTTGGACAGAACCAGAAAAGATTCAGGATGAACTTTACAAAAACTACAATCAACATCAATGTCTTTGTTAGATCTGTTTTGACTGCAGGGTTTGTTAAGTCATGATGTCATCGCTCCACTTCCGGGTCTGGCGGAGCTTTAGCCCGATTCACTCTAATAGATACAGACGCATCTCTGGAATCGCCCATATATGGTCATGTTTGAAAACAGTTAAGGGGGAAAACTATTTTGAAAAAATGAAAATTTTCTCTAATTATTCAAAAACGACTTTAACAAACGCTGAATTATGAAATTGGTTTCTACTAAATAATGATAAAAAGACATGGGGAGGAGCAAAGTGGTTCAACAGCCCATAAATACATGAATAACGGAGAATGCTAACATGATGCTACATGTTAGCATCGTGCTAATGCTAACGGTTAGCTAGCGCTTGCTACAACTGCCGTTTTTTTCACTTCTACTGAACAATCTGCTGTGAGAAAATATCCATATGGGCCTGATTTACACCTGACTTTATTTATGTGATAAATAAGTTCATATTCCAACAGAAAATGGCTAAAAAGAGGGAAAATTGTGTTTCTCTAAAGATTCTATTTTCCCCCTCGGCGAAGCCACGCCCCCTTCTATGACGAGACGCGTCTGTGTCTATGGGATTTAGATGATTTTAAAGGAACAGGCCACCGTTTTCCACACTGAGATATGTTCTTACCTGAGCTGTGACGAGTTCTTTAGGACCTGTCTGATCTTCAGTCAGGTAAACACAGCGCAGACGGCGTTAGCATTTAGCCTCTCCCTCTCTCCTCTATAGCTCCAAAACAGGTCAAGATAGAAGCTACCAAGCTCTTCCACGTTTTCCCTATTTAAATATGGTTACGTGAAGTGTTCCACTACAAAGTATAATTACACACAATTAAACAATGTGGATTTTCCAAGCGGATAAAAGGGGGGACTATATTGTAAGGCGTAATAATACCAGGAGTAGTTTGGCATCCGCGCAGTAAAGTGAAGATATTACTGCGTTATAACATTTGGAGCTATATATTAACGCCGTCTGTGCTGTGTTTACGTGACTGAGGGCACACGTGAAGACCAGACAGGTACACATCAACTCGTCTAAGCTAAGAACATATCTCAGTGTGTAAAACCTGGTCCTTTATGTAATAGTTATAGTCAGTCAGACAGATAAAAAAGTTGGTTTAAATTGCTAAAAAAGTTCAAGATGGCTCCTTTTTAGACCACATGGCAGAAGATTAAACACATGTTGGTTTTGTAAATGGGGTGGGCAGGTTTGTGTCATGGGGGGACGATTTTCTTCATTGCCAAAGCACCAAAAACCGAAACTCACAATTTTAGTCCAAAGTAAAGCACCTTTTCTCTACAAATATAGGTTTTGCTCACAGTATATGACCTAATGGGTGTTTTGCCTTTTCATGCATTTGGTCTCTGATTTATGAATGAATGTTATGAATGGGCGATACAGGTCACACTCCTGGGCCATGTGCAGTTTTAAGCATCATTATTACATCATGTTAATCAAAGATATGTTCATTCATGTTTTAGCTTTGAAAACCCCTTAACTCCCACCTGAACCGAGCACATTTTCTCCAGCTTTACCCCAATCCAAAAGCTTCTGGAAAAAAGGTGTGAAAATAGCAACAAAACTGAGACGAAAACAAGGACGGAAATTTGATAAAAAAATGACAAAAAAAGATAAAAAATTGACAAAAAGAGACGAAAACAATGATGAAAATGTGAAAAAAAAAAGTGAGGAAAAAATGGACGAAAGAGAGACAAAAAATGTACAAAAAATGTACAAAAAAATGAGAAAGGGTTAGTGTTAACCCTAACCCAATAAAAATGGAGAAAAAGGTACATTTTTTGTCCGATCACTCCGCCCCTGTGTGGGGGCGGGGTGACGGGCCCGCGACCTCGCCGAGATGTGGGCGACCTCGCGGGCTTGAGCGCGACGCCTGCGCCTGTTTGGCGCCTGCGTCTGCCTCCGACTCTACGACCAAGAGCCATAGTGACCGCTGCCATGACGACGGCACTGGTTACTGATCTCTGGAGTGATGTCATCAGTGAGAAATGTGCGCTCAAGTTTGAAAGACTTTATTTAAAACACAAACAGACAGAGACGATCCTGCAGTCAGTATAAAGGGTGGTCAGTGTTTGGTTCTTTAGCTGCGATACGACAACTGAGACTATTGTGTCGAATCGCATTTTGTTGAGAAATGTTTTTGCTTTTAAGTTTGTGATTGAAACATTAAACTATGGGATGATCTGCTGAAATGATCCTTTGATGATGTTGCAATGGGATTTTCATTTCCTATGTTTGTGTCTCAACATGAGCTCTATAGTTTGTTTAACCCCTTAACTCCCACCTGAACCGAGCACATTTTCTCCAGTTTGGCTTTACCCCAATCCTAAAGCTTCTGGAAAAAAGGTGAGAAAATGGCAACAAAACTGAGACGAAAACAATGATGGAAATGTGACCAAAAAATGCCAAAAAATGACAAAAATGAGTTGAATACCCAACAAAAAAATGATGGAAAAAAAATGTGATGACGTGAGGAAAAAGATCCTCTGGGTTCAGGCGGGAGTTAAGAGGTTAAATATGAAAATATCTTCATTTTGCCTGGAGAAATTGTGAGCAGTAAATTCTCACTGGGTCTTTAATCTGCTGCTGTTTATTTATTTGGGCAACTTGGGCTAATTTCCCTCCGTCGTCCCCCATGTGCACTCTCAAACACACTCTCAGTCATCCAGGCCTATTGTACATGTTTTTAGTGGTCAGGGAAACCGGACCTTCTAACCGGTCGTACAGCGTTTACAGCGTTTAATGTCAGCAGGAGATTCAGAGAAAGTGGAGTTTTGTGCTTTGTGTTTGTTTGTGAGACTGTCAAGCGTTTGGACTTAGCTGATTATTGTGTTTGAGTCACACTTAACAAACTTATATACAAACAGTTCAGGGAGATATTCTGGCCCATCCAGTGCTTTAAAAAACAATCATAGGATTTGAAATTGTATTTAAAAGGCACCGGCCGATGAAGAGACTGTAGCTCTGGAGTAATGTGGTGAAAACGCCTTATAGTCCAGACGTGTAGAGCTAAACATGTGGACTGTCCTGCCGGTCAGAGCAGGGCAGATGTGGCTTTACTTTAGGGATCAGACGGAGCTGGAAGAAGCTTTAACCACAAAGGCCACATCAGTCCACATGTCCCCAAAGGACCTGAGCGACCCGGGGGGGTTTCCTGCTTTCACTCGTCTCTGGAGAAAAGCTGCTACAAAGTGGAACGAAGCAAATGTAAAGCAAAGTGTTTGTTCTTCAGGAGCCGTCCAGTCCAGAAGCAGAACCTCCGGTCAGAGACGACACTGAGCCTCCTCTGCAGTCCAGCAGTAAGTAAAGAGAAGAACATGTGGAATAATAGTTTAACCCTTAACTCCCGCCTGAACCGAGCACGTTTTCTCCAGTTTGGCTTTACCCCAATCCAAAAGCTTCTGGAAAAACGCTGTGAACATAGCAACAGAACTGAGACGAAAACAATGATGAAGATGTGACAAAAATGTGGCAAAAAAGTGACGAAAAAAAAGACAAATAATTTGAAAAAAATTGGGGCAAAAAAGTGAGAAAACTTTGACAAAAATGTGACAAAAAATTACAAAAAAATTGCAAAAAAATGACAAAAAATGTGACAAAAAGTGACAAAAAAATGACAAAAAATGACAAAAAATGACAAAAAATGACAAAAAAAATTGCAAAAAAATTACAAAAAAATTACAAAAAATGTGACAAAAAGTGACAAAAAAATGACAAAAAATGACAAAAAATGACAAAAAAATGACAAAAAAATGACAAAAAATGACAAAAAAATGACAAAAAATGACAAAAAATGACAAAAAAAATTGCAAAAAATGTGACAAAAAGTGACAAAAAAATGACAAAAAATGACAAAAAATGACAAAAAATGACAAAAAAATGACAAAAAAATGACAAAAAATGACAAAAAAATGACAAAAAATGACAAAAAAATGACAAAAAATGACAAAAAAGTGACAAAAAAATGACAAAAAATGACAAAAAATGACAAAAAAATGACAAAAAATGACAAAAAATGACAAAAAATGACAAAAAAAATTGCAAAAAATGTGACAAAAAGTGACAAAAAAATGACAAAAAATGACAAAAAATGACAAAAAATGACAAAAAAATGACAAAAAAATGACAAAAAATGACAAAAAAATGACAAAAAATGACAAAAAAATGACAAAAAATGACAAAAAAGTGACAAAAAAATGACAAAAAAATGACAAAAAATGACAAAAAAGTGACAAAAAAATGACAAAAAATGACAAAAAATGACAAAAAAAATTGCAAAAAAATTACAAAAAATGTGACAAAAAGTGACAAAAAAATGACAAAAAATGACAAAAAATGACAAAAAATGACAAAAAAATGACAAAAAATGACAAAAAGTGACAAAAAAGTGACAAAAAAGTGACAAAAAAATGACAAAAAATGACAAAAAATGACAAAAAAATTGCAAAAAAATTACAAAAAATGTGACAAAAAGTGACAAAAAAGTGACAAAAAAATGACAAAAAATGACAAAAAATGTGACAAAAAAATGTGACAAAAAAATGACAAAAAAATGACAAAAAATGACAAAAAAAGTGACAAAAAAGTGACAAAAAAATGACAAAAAATGACAAAAAATGACAAAAAAAATGACAAAAAATGACAAAAAATGTGACAAAAAGTGACAAAAAAGTGACAAAAAAGTGACAAAAATGTGGCAAAAAAATGACAAAAAATGTGACAAAAATGTGACAAAAAAATGACAAAAAATGACAAAAAAATGACAAAAAATGACAAAAAAATGTGACAAAAAAATGACAAAAAATGACAAAAAAAAGTGACAAAAAATGTGGGGAAAAAAAGACAAAAAAGTTACAAAATGAGTTGAAAACCCCCCCCAAAAAATGATGGGGAAAAAATGTGATGACGTGAGGAAAAAGATCCATTCAGATGAGTTTTGTAGGTCTTTCAAATGAGGCGTTACACTGGCCTACAGGATTTGGGTAAAGCTGAACTGGCTCTCGGTTCAGGCGGGAGTTAAGAGGTTAATTAACATGTTTTAACCGAGCACATTTTCTCCAGTTCAGCTTCACCCAAATCTAAAAGCTTCAAAAAGATGCGAAGAGATGAAATGTACAAAAATAAAGAATGAATGTACTTTTCTAGCGGTATCCAATCAGGAAGAGAGTCCAGAGCCGAAGGCGGGCCCAACACCTGTCAATCATCAGCGAGACACAGCCGTTCAAACAGGTGGGACGTTTAAATCTTTTCTTATTGTGTTGATCTGAGGTTTCCAGTCTGTCCCGTCTGTCGTTCACAGAAGAGGTGCACATTTGTGAGTCCCTGAACCCAGAGACCGCTGGGGAGGCCCCGGACCGAGCCCCGGGCCGAGCCCCGGACCGAGCCCCGGACCGAGCCCCGGACCGAGCCCCGGACCGAGCCCCGGACCGAGCCCCGGACCGAGCCCCGGACCGAGCCCCGGACCGAGCCCAGGTGTTACAGATGTTACAGAAGGGCTTCGGGGCAGACGTGTACGAGCCGTTCGCCCGGACCGAGCGCAGCACCAGGAAGAGACCGGAGTGGAACACGCAGAGGTACGACCACAGCAGGTCCCGTCCCACAGCCGGGGGGTCTGAGCCCCACAGCCGGGGGGTCTGAGCCCCACAGCCGGGGGGTCTGAGTCCCACAGCCGGGGGGTCTGAGTCCCACAGCCGGGGGGTCCCACAGCCGGGGGGTCTGAGTGCTGCTCCTTTTGGTTCCAGACCCAGTCGGCGCTTCGTCCCGGCGTCCCAGCGTTACCCGGAGGAGCTGCAGAGACAGAGGCAGGAGAGCAGGCTGAAGAGGCAGGCTCAGCTCCTGTCCCTGCAGAGAAACCCCCCCAGCCAGAGCAGCCAGAGCCTCAACCCCCCCACAGAGCACGACCAGGATCCATCAGACACGCACAGAGGCAGCCAGGTGAGTGAAGGGTCTGTGTACGAGTCCCACCCACTAAAACATGGGACACAATCAAGACTTAAAGGAACAGTCCACCGTTTTTCCACACTGAGATATGTTCTTACCTGAGCTGTGACGAGTTCTTTAGGACCTGTCTGATCTTCAGTCACGTAAACACAGCGCAGACGGCGTTAGCATTTAGCCTCTCCCTCTCTCCTCTATAGCTCCAAAACAGGTCAAGATAGAAGCTACCAAGCTCTTCCACGTTTTCCCTATTTAAATATGGTTACGTGAAGTGTTCCACTACAAAGTATAATTACACACAATTAAACAATGTGGATTTTCTAAGCGGATAAAAGGGGAACTATATTGTAAGGTGTAATAATACCAGGAGTAGTTTGGCATCTGCACCAGGTCTGGGCAGCCAAACCCGCCCAAAAATATCGGCAAACCGCGGACATACGGCGCAGCTAGAATTTTCAATAATGTCTTATTGTATAGCCTTGGATTTGCCTTCGAAATAGTGATTTTGATCAATTCAACATTGATTACAGCAAGGCAAAAAAACGCGGACAGTTTTTTTCACCCATGGAATGGCTTTAAAAACCGCCCAATTCCGTGGTTTAACCACAGACCTGGCAACCCTGATCCGCACAGTAAAGTGAAGATTACTGCGCGGATTTTGAACTACTCCTGGTATTATTACGCCTTACAATATAGTTCCCCTTTTATCCGCTTAGAAAATCCACATTGTTTAATTGTGTGTAATTATACTTTGTAGTGGAACACTTCACGTAACCATATTTAAATAGGGAAAACGTGGAAGAGCTTGGTAGCTTCTATCTTGACCTGTTTTGGAGCTATAGAGGAGAGAGGGAGAGGCTAAATGCTAACGCCGTCTGCGCTGTGTTTACGGGACTGAAGATCAGACAGGTCCTAAAGAACTCGTCACAGCTCAGGTAAGAACATATCTCAGTGTGGAAAAACTCTGGTCTCACTACTGCCACCTCAGGTCATACGTGTAACTGCAGCTTCTATATTAAGCTCGTGCGTGACGGCACTTCTGACCTGAAGTAACACCTTTCTGAGTGACAGTGCAGGATCTTAGAGGCAGGTGTGACGAACAGGTCTGAGCTCATTCTACACATGAGGACATGACTGGAACATGTAGGAAAATACTTCATTTTAAACATTTTTCAACTCCATTTCATCCCTTTTAAATGATGAAAAAGTGACAAAAATGCGATGAAAAAAACGTTTGAAACTGATGGCAACAACAAGGAAGAAGTTCTGTTTGGATCTGTTTTTGTAGGTCTCACCTTTTTTACTGACCTATAGGCTCCTGTGCAGAAGCTTTTAGATTTGGGTGAAGCTGAACTGGAGAAAACACGCTCCGTTCATTAAGAGGTTTATTACTAACTATGATCTGGGGTTGTCACTATGAGCCCAAAGATCACCTGACGACATGAATATCCTGAAAGACCAAGTTATTCCATCAATGGACTTTTCCTGATGGCTCAAGACTCTGGATCTGAAACCGTCACTCCCACAGCCCAGTAGAAACTCGGACTCTCCAACCTTCAAATCAGAATCAAAACCCACCTGTTCCTAAACCCCCTTTTTGTTTTGTTTTATCCCCACATGTAAAGCGTCTTTGAGTGTCCAAAAAAAGCGCTATACAAGTCTGATGTGTTATTATTTATTATTTATTAGAAGCTTTTTTGAAACAATGACCACAGCGAGCGAGCGCTGTCAGAACGTGCGTTTTTGTGCCGCCTTTTAAAGCTCATTGAACTGAAGCACAAAAATCCTGCCTCGAAACCAGCTTTTGTGGCCCCACAGCTTCTTGTTGAATTTACACACATTTCCAGAGATGGTGCTTTTTCCTGCCAATGTAATTATTCTGCACAAACAGATCCTCCAACACTGACTTTGGTGAGTCTAAATAAAGGCTTCAAAACTTCAAAATGCCGCCGTTGATGAAAAAACTTGAGACACCCCTGGCCTAAATCAACCATAATCATCAGTTAGTTATGGTGTGACTTTTCATTCCTTGGTGATAGTGAATCCTGACACTTAAGAACCACTGAACTTTCATGTCATGTCAAAAACATACTGTAAATACTTTGATTTACTTAATTCAAATTGCATGTATTCATTTTGTTCTTCAGGCGGAGGCGGTGGGACAGATGGTGGAAAGGTGAGCTCCTTCAGCCTGGAGGAAAAGGTTCATTGATGCTAAAATGAATTGTGGCGATTCTCTAAACCGGCCGTGTGTTCCTGTCTCCTGCAGGGGGCGCTCTCCCGTCCACAGTGAATCTCCAGCTCCAGGTTTTCTCCCGTATGTTCGAACAGACGAAGTGTTTAACCAGAGCTCGCAGGACTCGGAGGCAGGTGAGTCCCAGGAGAACTGGAACTAATGCTGTTTTAGTTTAGGTTTTGGTCTTCAGACAAACCACCTTCACCTCTTCACCCCCACCTGAACCCAGATGAACAGGTGAAAAGTAAAGGACAGACTGGTGGAACAGTTCAGCTGCTGGTAGATGCTGATGCTTTTATGTGACTCCAGTGTTTTACATTCTAATGCCGTCTGGCTGGAGAAAAGCACAAGAGCGTTCAGATCATCATCAATGACCTCTAATGAGAGCGTTCAGATCATCATAAATGACCTCTAATGGCTGTTCATCATTAGCGTAGCATTAGCTCTTCCTGTGCAGAACTGCATTCACTGAAATGTTTCCTTTTCGTCTCCACTTCCAGCTCCTCAGCTTCTGCAGAAACGTCAGAGACAACAGGAAATCATCCGAGGCCTGGCCCAGCTCCGAGAGGTGAGGAACCTTCTTCTCTTGTTACTCCTTAGGTAACGATAACTCTCATTACTCCTTACTCAGGTAACGATAAATCAGTGCGATGTCGCGATAACGATACTATTGCGATATTTCACTAAACCGTTTCAACCCCCCCCGGTCTGCCAGTCCCACTGTCCCCGACCGCCACGTGATGTTGCAGAGACGTGTCAGCCAAGACAGTCCTACAACATCCAGAGACTTAAGGTACTCAGGGCGAATCTCATCCACCCCCGGAGCCACCGAGGAGCTTTCTCACCACCTCGGTGACTTCAGCCCCGGTGATGGGCGAGCCCACCTCCGAGTCCTCAGCCTCTGCTTCCTCATTGGAAGACGTGACGACGGGATTGAGGAGGTCCTCGAAGTCCTCCTTCCACCGCCCGACGACATCCCCAGTCGAGGTCAGCAGCCCCCCACCCGCACTGTACACAGTGCTGGTGAAGCACTGCTTCCCCCTCCTGAGGCGCCGGATGGTTTGCCAGAATCTCTTCGAGGCCGACCGATAGTCTTCCTCCATGGCCTCCCCGAACTCCTCCCAGACCCGAGTTTTAGCCTCTGTGACCGCACGAGCTGCAGCTTGGCCTGCCGGGACCTCTCAGCTGCCGGCAGGGGCGTAGCACCAAATTCTGGGCCCTGGGTACAGACTATCTTGGTGGACCCCCCCCCCCCCCATTTAAAATTCACATTTCATATAACAGTGGTTTAGTGGTTTGACAGTGCAGTTCATTTATATTCTAGTATAACTTTATTATATATACCTTAACTAAGGGAAAAAATGGGTTGGCCAAAAATATACAAACACAGATCCAATCCAATGGGTACTTAGTTCATGGTTTGTTTTATTGTTTGTTTGTTTCAAGTCAGTGTTTGACTTGAAATTGCATCTGATTTGGCTTCAGTTACAGAAATTGAATAACCTTTAATCCTGTGGTGACATAAATATTTAGATTAAGGTGGAATATTCTACTTTCATTGGGCCAATTGAAATGGCTAGTTTTAGGTAGAGCATAATGATTATTAGCATCATATTAAACAGGACGACTGCACCAGGACATGGGATATTTGTGCTGAGAATAACACATTTGTGACTTTAAAATAGGCATTAAAATGCTATTTTACATAAAATGATGATACTATGACGTCTCTGTGGCCACAGGCCTGAACAAAAAACTCAAGGGCTTCAGTCTGACTCAGTCTCACCATATTTGAAGCCTTTACCTTTAAGTGTATTGTCAGTAAATTGCTGTTGTAAAAAGTTACACTGGAATTGACTAAATGGCTCGAGCTCCACCGTTTCAGTAGAACCAGGTTGACTCGTCTCCAAAGCTGTGCATTTATAATGCGTGAATCCAAATGCGCGCGGCTCATTAGCATCATTAATTCGGCGAAAACGGCGTGCGCGACCTGTGGCTTTGTCCCTGTATTGGCCTGAGGCTCAATTATAATAAATATGAGGAAAGAGAAACTTTAGAGGTTAAAACGAGAGAGAGAAGGAGCTCTGTCTCTGTCTCTGTCTCTGTCTCCTCTTCTCAGCGCAGGCAGAGGCAGGACTCACTTCATGTTTAAGTGTCATTTATGACAGAAAGTTTCCTCTCAGCTCCACTAGAACAGGCTAGTGTTAAATAAAAGCACATGAGAGCGAGGCCAGACTAATATCTGTCTTTCCTCATAGCTCTGCGTACATTACAGAGTCCACCTCATCAAAGTCACTGCTGAGCTGAAGCTGGTGCTGAACACCGGTGTGTGGGCTGAACTATTTGGCACATTTTTGAAGGGGTGTCAGGGCCCTGAGATATTATCAATCATTATTGTTTGTGCAAAATTCTGTGTAGCAACCGTTGTATTTCAGCCCGGTTGTTCAGTTCTTATAGTATCAATTATGAGGAAACTTAGAAAGTACAACACAGAACGCTTTCTGCAGCATTTTTGAGGCCCCTCCCTGCTCTGGGCCCTGGGTACTCAGTACCCTTTACCCCCCCAGTCCGACGCCCCTGGCTGCCGGTACCTCTCAGCTGCCTCCGGGGGCCCACAGGCCTTAAAAATCCCAAATCCAAATCCTCCTGACCGGAGATCACAGCTACAGGCCAGGGTAACGCCTGATTTCAAAGCCTTGCATTTTTTAAAGCTTTTTGTCACGTTTTTGCTGCGTTTTCATCTCCATTTACGTCTCATTTTTGTCTCTATTTTTTATGCTTTTTTTTTCAAGAACCTTTTGGATTTGGGTAAAGCTGAGCTGGAGAAAATGTGCTCGGCTCAGGTGGAGGTTAAGAGGTTAAAAATCACAACATCAGCGCCACAACAAGACGAAAAGGAAACTTTAAAACAGGTTTAAAGCCTTAACGAGAACTTTTGCACATTTAGCATTTTTTTTTTGGCTGAGTTTGCAAAAAAATGTGTGGATCTGATGAAGACTTTTGATGTTACCAGATATTGTGGCTTCATATATTGTGTGATAGGATATTTTTTGCGATATTGTGCAGCTCTCCTCCTCTCTCCATCCAGAACCCTCCTCTCATCAGGGCCGTTCTGACCACCTCCTCCTCCTCCTCCTCCTCCTCCTCCTCCTCCTGCTCCTCCTCCTCCTCCTCCTCCTCCTCCTCCTCCTCTTCTTCCTCCTCCTCCTCCTCCTCTCCTTTAATAATCCTGAATGATCTTTCTCGTAGGGTTTGCTCCAGAAGCAGCGAGAGCTGGAGTCGGACCTTAGCCGCCGTGACGACCACCTCAGACCCGTCTCCTCCACGATGACCTCCCGCCGTGAACTCTGACCTCCCGCCGTGAACTCTGACCTCCCGCCGTGAACTCTGACCTCCCGCCGTGAACTCTGACCTCCCGCCGTGAACTCTGACCTCCACGATGACCTCTGACCCGCAGAGGTCCCGTCCCGTTTCCTGCAGCAGCACTTTGAGGCAGAGACTCTGCTGTATTTATTAAAGTTTAAACTACGACTGTCTCGCCTTTAATGAGCAACACAAACGATCTTCATCAGCAGGAAGAAAAAAGCACAAAAACATCCTCTGAAAACGTGAAAAAGTGTTTAATCTGAAGTGGTTACAAATCCAACAGTAAATCACAGCCTCTGTTCAGCGAGAGCAGCGAGGAGGAAGGACAGCGGAGAATATCCACAAACACACAGGAGACTAGATCTGTCCTACTGTAGACCTGGTCCTGGATCAGTCCTGTTTCAGACCTGTTTCAGACCTGTGCTGGTCCTGGGTCAGTCCTACTGTAGACCTGGTCCTGGGTCAGTCCTACTGTAGACCTGGTCCTGGGTCTGTCCTGTTTCAGACCTGTGCTGGTCCTGGGTCAGTCCAAGTAAAGAACAGGCCACCGTTTTTCACACTGAGACATGATCTGACCTGAGATTAGACGAGTTGATCCGTACCTGTCTGGTCTCTTGAGCACATGTACAAAAGACCAAAGATGTTGTTCGCGTTTGGCCTCTCCCAGTGTATTCCTTTAGCTCCAAACGGGCAGAAGTTAAAGACCAGACAGGTACGGATCAACTCGTCTAAGCTCAGAACATCTCAGTGTGAAGAACTATTTATTTTACTTTTTGGTGTATTTGGTCAGGACAGTGCGTGTTAATGAACATACATGTGTCTCATGCATGTAAACGAGCCACACCAGGTTGTAGCCTTGGGGTAATTTCCATCCGTCGTCCCGCGCTCTATTGTACATGTTTTTAGTGGTGGGGAAACCTACACAGACACGAGAACATTCCAACTCCACACAGAACAGCCCCGTCCAGGTGGGAATCGAACCCGGGACCTTCAAGCCGTGAAGCACGACTAACCACTGTCTATGCTGAACTACCGGGCCGCCAGTTTTACACTTACAAGCGCTAGTTTTAGTTTAAAGGGATATTTCTGACATTGATAACAAGGCCCAGATGTTGCTGATTTCTGTAATTCATGCAGTTCTTATATTTGAAGAGTTTTGTGGCGCTAGGCTAGTGCGAGGCTAGTGCATGTCTATGGTATCAGCTAGCCTGCATTAAAAACAGTCAGAGCACCTGAGTCAAATCACTGATAACACCAGACTAACCATATAAATGTCTGTGTCCATAGAGTCATTTAAAAGACCTGATATTTGAGCAGCATCAGCTTCGTGGTTGTATAAGCTACGCGGCGGCGGAGTGATCTGAGAGAAAATAGTCCCTCAGAATGCGATCATTCATGTGATGCAGGTCAGTTATATTGGACACATGACTCTATGGACACAGACGTGTATATGGTTAGTCTGGTGTTATCAGTGATTTGACTCAGGTGCTCTGTGGAGCGGGTCACACTGTTTTTAATGCAGGCTAGCTGATACCATAGACATGCACTAGCCTAGCACTAGCCTAGCGCCACGAAACTCTTCAAACAGAAGAACTGAAATCAACAACACTCTGGAAAACTGAAATGAGGCTTATGTCAAAAATCCTGAAACATCCCTTTAATCTTAGGTCAGTGCTGGATCGTCTGCTCCGGAGGGACGTCTGCTGTGAGTTTGTACAGATCTATGAGTTGGTTTGTCTAAAAATACAAATAATCCTAATCCTTAAGGTTTAACCCCTTAACTCCCACCTGAACCGAGCACAAGCTTTGAAAATAGCAACAAAAAAGTGACGAAAACAATGATAAAAAAAGTGGCAAAAATGTCACAAGAAATTGACATTAAATTGACAAAGAATGACAAAAATGTGACAAAAAATTGACGAAAAAATTTCAAAGAATTGATAAAAATGTGACAAAAAAATTACAAAAATGTGACAAAAAATGGATTCAAATTGACGAAAAAAATTGACGAAAAAATGACAAAAATGTGATAAAAAAATGACAAAAATGTGACAAAAAATGACAAAAATGTGACAAAAATGTGATTAAAAAATGACCAAAAATTGATACAAAATTGACGAAAAAATTTACAAAAATTTGATAAAAAAGTGACAAAAAATTGATTCAAAAAATAACAAAAAATGACAAATGTGACAAAAAATGGATTCAAAATTGACGAAAAAATATGTAAAAATGTGACCAAAAAATGGACAAAAAATTGATTAAAAAAATGACAAATGTGACCAAAAATGGATTCAAAATGGACGAAAAAAGTGATAAAAATGTGATGAAGTGATAAAAATGTGACCAAAAAATGACAAAAAATGGATTTAAAATTGACGAAAAAATGACAAAAAAATGACAAAAAATTGACGAAAAATGTTCAAAAAATTAATAAAAATGTGACCATAAAATGGACAAAAAAATGACAAAATATTGATTCAAAAAATGACAAATGGGACCAAAAATGGATTCAAAATTGATGAAAAAATGGACGAAAAAATGACAAAAATGTGACAAAATGTGACAAAAAAAATGACAAAAAATGACAAAAAAATGACAAAAAATTGATTCAAAATTGATGAAAAAATTTAGAAAAATGTGATAAAAAAGTGACAAAAAATTGACCAAAAAAATTCAAAAAATTGATAAAAATGTGACAAAAATGACAAAAAAAATGACAAAAAAAGTTACAAAAATGAGTTGAACACCCAACCAAAAAATGTTGGGAAAAAATGTGCTGACGTGAGGAAACAGATCCTCTGGGTTCAGGCGGGAGTTCAGAGGTTCACCATTTCCCTGGCTCTAACCCTTAATTTGTGTTTTCACAGCAGACTGTCCCTCCGGAGCAGACGATCTCGCACTAACCTTAATCTTATTCCTCACGATCACTTCCTGCCTCCAGCTGATGATGTCACTGATGATGTCACTGATGTCAGCAGCGAAAGGGTCTTTAGGCTTCATCCTTTTAGATTTGAGTAAAGTCGAACTGCATTTTCGGGGGTGAAGAAGTTAAATCTACGTCTTATTTCAGTCGTTCAAACACAATGAAAATCTAACATCAAACATTCTAAACCGGCTCAAAAGCTTTTATTTTACATTTCAAACAGTCACCGTTTCAGATCTTTTGTTTCACCTTTTCGTACAAAACAAACAAGTGGAGAAAATCCAACAGTGACAAAAATAAAGTGTTAATGCAAAACATGTTATTGAACAAAAGCAGAAATAAAAACATTCATTTAAATATTTAAATATAGTCTTTAAAAAGCACCAATGTCACATTTGTTTCTTAAGAATGTGGTTCATTTAATGTGACCAGAGGCGGCTCTAACAGGGCAAACGGGTTTTTTTTTTCTTCTTCTTTTAGCAGAACAAAAGTGTTTAAAGAAAGTTGTGTAATGTCTAAAGAAATGTGTTCCAAGTCCAAGCGGCGACTGAAGCGTCTGAGAAAATCCTGCTCTTTCAAAATGTCTGATTGTCACAGCAGAAAAACTAAAGAATGACCCAAACGATGGCTGTGCTGAGGGTTTTCAGAGCCTGAGAGTTTGGAAAGACAGGCCCGATTTTAAGATTTTACATTTACACCTGGTCCCGGCCCAGACTAGACACTTTTGGTCCCGAATCCAGACCAAGTTTAGTCCTGGGGTAAAACCGGGTTAGTCCTGGTGACGAGTGTGGAGTAAACGGTAAAGACGACGATTAACTCCCGTCTGTAAATCCCACTCATTTCCTTCATCGACCTGAATGACACAAACAATCACCTAAAACATAAAGAGTCATGAAAGACACAGCAAAGACTCCACACATTCACGCAAACACAATCTAAAAGTTTTCGATCCATTTTGATTGAAAGTAAATGTTCACTCGGCAATGGAGAAAATGAATGGGAGTCTTACTTTAGCCACTAGAGGGCAGTGTTGCATCGATACTGGTGCATTTGTGGCTATGCTAGTTTTAATAAGATGTTGCAATCACCAGTACTTCCTGTTTAATCTCCTGTTGAGATGATCAGAAACATGTTTGATCAGTTAAAGGACCAGGCCAGCGTTTCTCCACACTGAGATATGTTCTTACCTGAGCTGTGACGAGTTCTTTAGGACCTGTCTGATCTTCAGTCACGTAAACACAGCGCAGACGGCGTTAGCATTTAGCCTCTCCCTCTCTCCTCTATAGCTCCAAAACAGGTACAGATAGAAGCTACCAAGCTCTTCCACGTTTTCCCTATTTAAATATGGTTACGTGAAGTGTTCCACTACAAAGTATAATTACACACAATTAAACAATGTGGATTTTCTAAGCGGATAAAAGGGGGAACTATATTGTAAGGCGTAATAACACCAGGAGTAATTTGGCATCCGCACAGTAAAGTGAAGATTACTGCGCGGACGTCGAACTACTCCTGGTGTTATTACAGTATAGTTGTAGAGGGAGAGGCTAAATGCTAACGCCGTCTGTGCTGTGTTTACGTGACTGAAGGCACGGGGGAAGATCAGACAGGTCCACATGAACTCGTCAAAGCTCAGGTAAGAACATATCTCAGTGTGGAAAAACGGTTCCTTTAAATGACAGGAAGTACTGACACCGACCACTTCAGATTAGCGGAACTAGCGTAGCCAAAAAAAATAAAAAAAAAAAAATAATAAAAAATAAAAAAAATAGCGTAGCCACATCGTGCAAATGGCTCATTACATCCTACGTTTGGGCTGTTGTGGATCTAACTCTGGTTTAGTCCTGGTTTAGTCCTGGTTTAGTCCTGGTTTAGTCCTGGTTTAGTCCTGGTTTAGTCCTGGTTTAGTCCCGGTTTAGGGCTGGTTTAGTCCTGGTTTAGTCCCGGTTTAGTCCTGGTTTAGTCCCGGTTTAGTCCTGGTTTAGTCCCGGTTTAGGGCTGGTTTAGTCCCGGTTTTGGTCCTGGTTTAGTCTCGGTTTAGTCCCGGTTTAGTCCTGGTTTAGTCCCGGTTTAGGGCTGGTTTAGTCCTGGTTTAGTCCCGGTTTAGTCCTGGTTTAGTCCCGGTTTAGGGCTGGTTTAGTCCTGGTTTAGTCCCGGTTTAGTCCTGGTTTAGTCCCGGTTTAGTCCTGGTTTAGTCCCGGTTTAGGGCTGGTTTAGTCCCGGTTTTGGTCCTGGTTTAGTCTCGGTTTAGTCCCGGTTTAGTCCTGGTTTAGTCCCGGTTTAGGGCTGGTTTAGTCCCGGTTTAGTCCTGGTTTAGTCCCGGTTTAGGGCTGGTTTAGTCCCGGTTTAGTCCTGGTTTAGTCCCGGTTTAGGGCTGGTTTAGTCCCGGTTTTAGTCCTGGTTTAGTCTCGGTTTAGTCCTGGTTTAGTCCCGGTTTAGTCCCGGTTTAGGGCTGGTTTAGTCCCTGGTTTTGGTCCTGGTTTAGTCCCGGTTTAGGGCTGGTTTAGTCCCTGGTTTAGTCCCTGGTTTAGTCCCGGTTTAGTCCCGGTTTAGTCCTGGTTTAGTCCCTGGTTTAGTCCCGGTTTAGTCCCGGTTTAGTCCTGGTTTAGTCCCTGGTTTAGTCCCTGGTTTAGTCCCGGTTTAGTCCCGGTTTAGTCCTGGTTTAGTCCCGGTTTAGTCCCGGTTTAGTCCCTGGTTTAGGTCCTGGCTTAGATCGACTCAGCTGAACGGTTTTAGTCTGAGATCAGTTGTTGTTTAGACTAAAGTCCTACAATCGTCTGCTCTAAAAGTGCATCATCAGAGGTTTGTTGTTGCTCGTTTCTTTCCTCCAGTCTGTTTAGAAAAGGGGGGGGGCGTCACATCCCGTTGTACCCGTCCCGGGAGCCTCGTCGTGGGGGAGCGCTCATCCAGCCCCGCCCCTCCTGGAACACGGGGCCCCAGTGCGGGGGCTGGAGCGGCGGCCGAGCGAACCCCCCCATGTGGCGGGAGGACGGAGGGTGGACGGGGGGGGCGGGGCGGACGGGGTGGGCGGGGTGGGCGGGGTGGACGGGGCGGACAGGGCGGGGGAAGGCGGACGGACCAGAGGGGCGAGGAGGGACCGCGTGGGTCGGCCGGGAAACTGGCCCAGCAGATCTAAAGTGAGAAAAGGAAAAAGCAGAAGTGTAAGTTTAGGCCTGAGGAACTGGAAAAGTGAGATTAGATTTACAAACCGTGGAAAGAGAAAGTAAGAACACCCCCATTTCTGCCTAAAGTGGTCACTAAATGTGTCTGATTAAACCGTGTCTGCTTAAAGGACCTTCTTAATGAGGCCTCAGTGTCACAGGATCACACTGTGTCGGGCGGCTCAGAGGCGCCATCTGGTGGTGAAGAGGCATCACAGCAGTGAGTCTGAAAACGTGAACTCAGCACTGACGGAGCTCATTTACTCTTGTTCAGAAATGTCAATGTTATTTATAAAGCACATTTAAAAACAACCATAGACCACAATAAACACAATAAAAGTTAAACACAGGTCAGATATAAAGGCACAAACTGTGGAACCGAAGGCCAAAGCAAAAAGAGGAGTTTTTAATGTGGTTTTAAACAGACTGAGCCGAGCACATGTAGAGGAGGCGGGGCCAAAGTTTAGGGGTCACTGAGGAGGCTCGGTCACCTCTGGACACACAGACAGAAGGAGCTGGTCAGACCTCAGAGATACTTCGGTGCCAGTGAAATATGAACCAAATGGTCAGGATTGAAGTGTTTAACAGCTGAGAGAGAGAGTTTAGAAAGAGGAAAAACTGCTCCGGAGAACGAGAACAGAAACAACTGAATGAGATGAATGAGAATCAGTGATACAAGCGTCTGAAACTGACGTCACTGAGCAGGATTTAATAAAGGATCGAGTCTGTGACGACTGAACACACTTTGCTTTTGTTCACCAGTGAATGTTAACGACTAAACATCACATTCTTCTGACTCGAACTGGAAGATGCAAAGACACCACTGGCCTCTCAGGATCGGATTCACCTGCTGAGTTCGAATAACTAGAGCTAAAGGTTTCGAAATCAATACAATGACAAGCGTTCCTACATTCATGCACAACAGGCCGGACTTTGTTTCAATTATTCTTGCACTTTCCATAAATCATATAAACTTTATTTCACTTCCATCGCTGTGTTTGTCTCCAATAGGAAATGTTTAAACAGTGATTTATAAAGGAGAATCATGAACTTACAGGGGCGGCCATGCTTCTGCAGATACTGTGATAATAACACACTGTGGTAAGAGTTTGCACAGGTCCCTTTAGACCAGGGGGGGGGCAGGTTTTCTTCATCGTCACATGACCAAGGACCGGCCCCTCCAAATGAAGCATCACTTTCTACAGACGCCCGTGTTGTTCCTCAGATACACGAGGAAAATGTTCATCTTAAATCAGATCAATTACTTCAAACGAATAAAGAGTCGGTTTGAACTAATCTAAGATCAGTTAAAAACACTTTTGCCAATGGAACAAATACAAATCCCACTGGAAATCAGACAAATGAACTTTTACTGTAAAAAATACTTGAAATTATACAAAATAATGTGAATTAAGAGAAACTTGAACAAAACGTGCTCGTTCCGTTGGCCAGAACAGGTTTTATCGGCTCTAAGGCCAAAACAAATCCACTCAAACTTTAGATTTAATCTCTTGATTCAAGTAGATTTAAGTCATTTCTTCCTTTAGATGATTCTTCTTTTAGGGCTTAAAGGTTTCTCTGCTGAGACATTATAAGGAGTTGACAGTGTTTTCCACATTTCTAGAGTCCTTTAACAGCATTCGATCTCCGATTTGGGTCATAATGTTTCTCAAAATCATCTCTAGGGCGGCAACTAACGATTATTTTGTAATCGATTAGTCTTTTACGATTAATCGATTAATCGCTTGGCTGTGAATGGTGTAGGAAAGTTTTATTTTTTCAATTTTTTTATCATATTATAGCTTAAGTCGCGCTGTTTAACCTCTTACCTCCCACCTGAACCAAGAGGATCTTTTCCCTCACGTCATCACATTTTTTTCTCCATCATTTTTTTGTTGGGTTTTCAACTTTTGTCATTTTTTGTTATTTTTTTTGTTATTTTTTTGTTATTTTTTCGTCAAATTTTTGTCATTTTTTTGTAACATTTTGGTGGGTTTTTTTGGGAGAAATGTGCTCGGTTCAGGCGGGAGTTTAGGGGTTAAGGAAGTGTTGATGGAGGAAACTAAAGGGAAATGTTTTTTTAAGGCTCTGTTCATGAAATTGACATTGTACAAACCACTACAGACCCTACATATAAAATCAAAGTAATCAAAATACTACATTTTTTGGGTCATTTTTGCTCCATTTTAGTCTGTGTGAGCCAGAAAACGATTAATCGATTACTGAGGCCCCTCCCCCCAGGTCACGGCCGCACCACCTTATGTAGTTTTATCACACGTCTCTTCACAGCGTAAGCAGAAGCTCCGTTGATTTGAATGAGATTTCATTACTTCCTGATAAAGTTCCTCTGAGTTGGTGTTTTCATATCACTCCTCACGTACGTAGCAGCGACACTATCTGTCCCGTCACTGAGAGAGAAGTCGGGGAATCGTGAGTCTGACTTTCAACTTACCCAGAGATTCACCACCTCCTCCACCTGCACCTTCAGCTAAGCAGCTAGGCTAACTGCTACTAAACTATTGGGAACTATTTGTCGCAGAAGTCATTAAATAAACCTTTGGACCTTCATAAAAGTGTAGGAAGTTAATGTTGTGTGTTCAGTTGCAAATGGCCGAATAATAAGCGGGATAATGTTTAGAACGCTGGTCATTATCGGGAAAATAAGCTCCTTCAGGGAGAAACAAGACGCCTCTGATTCGCGTCGGGGTCCGGTTCGCCCTGAAGGTTCTTATTTTACCGATAATGACCAGCGTTCTATACATGATCCTTTACTTATGTGAATAGCGTTTAATAAATCCATTGTTCACATTGTCCAGGAAAAGACACCAGTGCTTTGAATAGACTGAAGGTGCAGACACTAAACCAGCAGGATGGATCTGATCAGACACATGAGCAGCAGGATCTGATCAGACACATGAGCAGCAGGATGGATCTGATCAGACACATGAGCAGCAGGATCTGATCAGACACATGAGCAGCAGGATCTGATCAGACACATGAGCAGCAGGATCTGATCAGACACATGAGCAGCAGGATCTGATCAGACACATGAGCAGAAGGATCTGATCAGACACATGAGCAGAAGGATCTGATCAGACACATGAGCAGCAGGATCTGATCAGACACTAAAGCAGCAGGATCTGATCTGACACATGAGCAGCAGCAGGATCTGATCAGACACTAAAGCAGCAGGATCTGATCTGACACATGAGCAGCAGGATCTGATCAGACACATGAGCAGCAGCAGGATCTGATCTGACACATGAGCAGCAGGATCTGATCTGACACATGAGCAGCAGGATCTGATCAGACACATGAGCAGCAGGATCTGATCAGACACATGAGCAGCAGGATCTGATCAGACACATGAGCAGCAGGATCTGATCAGACACATGAGCAGCAGGATCTGATCAGACACATGAGCAGCAGGATCTGATCTTCACCCTGTGTTAACAAGAACCACCAGCTCTAAAACTGTGCACCTCAAAAAAAAACATGTATTATACGAAAACAAAGACTAACCGCGCTGCCGTGTCTCACAGAGAGGGGGCAGCACTGAGGGCAGTAAACAGTATATTGTACATTAAAAAAGACAACGGCCAAAACCCGCCCAGTCTGACTGAGATAAGCCTTTATTGAGCTCACAGGGGAGAAATTCACCTGTTACATTCAGGATGAGGAGGCGGGAAATGTGCAAACAGACAGTACTGTTAGAGGACAGTACACACAAGT
This sequence comes from Gobius niger, assembly GCF_951799975.1. Lineage (NCBI taxonomy): Eukaryota > Metazoa > Chordata > Actinopteri > Gobiiformes > Gobiidae > Gobius > Gobius niger. Next base: position 40,980,929 of record NC_136856.1, on the reverse strand, counting down.
ATCTCATATACAGTACACACAAGTATCTCATATGAAGTACACACAAGTATCTCATACAAAGTACACACAAGTATCTCATATAAAGTACACACAAGTATCTCATATAAAGTACACACAAGTATCTCATATACAGGGACTACAAAGTGGGCAAAAAGTATAAATAATAAAAAATGTCAGTATTAGACTAAATGTCAGACTTGGTTCCACCAATTACAGCCTTGTTCTTCTGACCAATCGCATTTTTGTTATTTCAGCTTTTGCCCCACGAGGCACATGTTTAAAACATAAAAACTACACTTGAGGCTTTTCCACATTTGTCCTGAAGCCTCAGCACGTGTGGAGTCAGTAATGTTCCAGGTGCATCAGTTTAAACACAGTTCTGAAGGACAAATACTTTAAACTAATGTTGATGATGTGAGAATGAACTGAGAAATGCACATGTTCCCTTTAATGTTTTATCTTTAAGGTTTTCTCTTTAATGTTTCATCTTTAAGGTTTTATCTTTAAGGTTTTATCTTTAAGGTTTTATCTTTAAGGTTTTATCTTTAAGGTTTTATCTTTAATGTTTCATCTTTAAGGTTTTATCTTTAAGGTTTTATCTTTAAGGTTTTATCTTTAAGGTTTTATCTTTAAGGTTTTATCTTTAAGGTTTTATCTTTAAGGTTTTATCTTTAAGGTTTTATCTTTAAGGTTTTATCTTTAAGGTTTTATCTTTAAGGTTTTATCTTTAAGGTTTTATCTTTAAGGTTTTATCTTTAAGGTTTTATCTTTAATGTTTCATCTTTAAGGTTTTATCTTTAAGGTTTTATCTTTAAGGTTTTATCTTTAAGGTTTTATCTTTAAGGTTTTCACCTGTTGTCAGACTGCCATGTTTTTTATACAAATAGAAAACTTTACAATAAAAAAAACTTGGGTTATTAAATAAATGTCACCCCCTGATTCTAAAACACGCTGTCATTATATATTTGTTCTGAGTTTTTCAGGCTCAGCCTTGATGTTCGTGTCACACGGCTGATCCCACACAAACGTCTAAATCCTGAGTCTGAAGGACAAAAGGGCCGAGTCCAAATGTCCAGCCTCGTCCCGAACCTTCATCCACTGCACAGGCCCGCCGCACTATATGGACTATATAATCTATATTAACTATATACACTATATAAACTATATAAACTATATAAACTATATAATCTATATAAACTATATAATCTATATAATCTATATAGACTATATAAACTATACAGCTCCACAGTCCCGCCCCTTCACAGTCCTGTTGCTCCGGAAGCAAAACTCCCCGTCTCCACGACCGTCGATTTTCCAAAAACTCAAATATTAAGAGTTTAACGTCGCCGCTAAAGCTAATCCGCTCTGTAGCGATTCATGATCATAAAATGTTTGATTTCAATCCAAAAAGAAGACTTGATGTTGAAGAAAAGGCAAAGGTAAAGGCAGTGACATCATTCACTTCCTGACTATAGAAACTCCGTATCCCAGGAGCCTTTGCAACATCGCGCCCGCTGGTCAAGGCAACCAGGTTTTCAGCAAACACGGACAGTTTCTGTTACTTTCAGACAAAAGTTCTATATTATTTCACTATTAAACAATCTGAATCTGATAATGGAATAAAAATGATGGTGGTTCGTTTAATTGGATCGTTTTTCTTCCTCTCAGTGTTAGATCTGGATAAAACGTCCACTCTCTGCCTGCTTTATGTTTGACATTGTTTATAACATGTTTCTACATTACAATAAATAAACACGTGAAGCTCCACCAATCAAAAGCCTCGTAGTTGATCATGGGACTCCCGAGCATCCTGGGTAATGTAGTTCTAGGACGAAGGCTCGCAGTTAAACTACATGGATCTGGGACTGCGGAGAGGAGGCGGGACTGCGGAGAGGAGGCGGGACTGTGGAGAGGAGGCGGGACCGTGGAGAGGAGGCGGGACTGTGGAGAGGAGGCGGGACTGTGGAGAGGAGGCGGGACTGTGGAGAGGAGGCGGGACTGCGGAGAGGAGGCGGGACTGTGGAGAGGAGGCGGGACTGCGGAGAGGAGGCGGGACTGTGGAGAGGAGGCGGGACTGCGGAGAGGAGGCGGGACTGTGGAGAGGAGGCGGGACCGTGGAGAGGAGGCGGGACTGTGGAGAGGAGGCGGGACTGTGGAGAGGAGGCGGGACTGCGGAGAGGAGGCGGGACTGTGGAGAGGAGGCGGGACTGTGGAGAGGAGGCGGGACTGTGGAGAGGAGGCGGGACTGCGGAGAGGAGGCGGGACTGCGGAGAGGAGGCGGGACTGTGGAGAAGAGGCGGGACTGTGGAGAGGAGGCGGGGCTGTGGAGAGGAGGCGGGACTGCGGAGAGGAGGCGGGGCTGTGGAGAGGAGGCGGGACTGTGGAGAGGAGGCGGGACTGTGGAGAGGAGGCGGGGCTGTGGAGAGGAGGCGGGAGTGTGGAGAGGAGGCGGGGCTGTGGAGAGGAGGCGGGACTGTGGAGAGGAGGCGGGACTTGGCCTCCTCGCTGTGACGTCACACGTGAAGAAACTCGAGCAGCCGGTGTTAAAATAAAAGTATCAACAAAAAGTAAAAATAAGTCATTATTATTTGGATGTGCTGTACGTCTTATTAAAAAGCTCCTTCCAAATGTCACCTTTGGTTGTTTTAAAATATAAATAATTATGGAGCATAAAGAAAAGTCGGCAGAATGAGCGACAGTCGCTAAACTCGGGAATGATGTATTTCTATGATAAAAAACAAATAAACTCCAGAGACAGTGGAATAATGATGGATAAATATGAGTCAGAGACGGATCTGACATGAAGAAGGATCGGATTATTGCCTTTTTGTCCGAGAGGAAGCGATCGATCGTTTAGCAGCTCGAGCTAAAGGAAAACAGCTGACGTGACTTTCACCGTAACCGTTTATATTCAAGTCGTTTACAGGAGAAATACGCGTCTGAAACAGATGTTTTTAGTCGTGTTTTCCTGCGACTCCCCCAGTGCATTGTGGACATTCGGACACGCCTCCAAAATGGCGTGACCGCGGTGTCGGGTGGGGGCGTTCGGACAGTCTTTTCTCTGAGATACTTTGTGTTAGAAAGTCCTTTTAAAAGTACATGATCATGTCACATCGGTCCTCGTCGTACTTCTGCTGCTGCTCGTGGTGGGGGTGGTGGGGGTGAGGGTGTGGGTGAGGGTGGGGGTGGTGCTGCTGCTGGTAGTTCTGTGGACGATGATGCTCCTCGTGTAAATACTGTTGGTTTGTGTATTGTCCAACTAACATGAAAACTGGAATAGCAAAGTTGGGCTGGTCTACTTTCTCCACGAGCGCCCAGGGCCCTTGAGGACGGTCGAAGATGATGACTCTCGCGGGGCGCCACCCGCTGGTGAAAACCACGGGCGTGGCCTCCACCACCCGCCGCACTCGACTCTGTGCCGTCCACGCTGCCAGGCGGCTCTTGATAATGGGTTTAAGGGGAGTTCCTTTAGGCAGAAAACCCTCTCGGATCAGGGCGATACTGTCCCAGTTACTGGGGTTGATCATCACCCGGGGGTTTAGCTTCTCTCCGTTAGCGCGAGCTAGCTGTAGAGAATTAGCCCCGTTTGACATGTCCAGATCAGCCGTCTCGGCTTTTCTCTTTCGTTTCTTCTTTTTCTGGGTCCTGCAATGACAGAGACCACAGCGTTACTTTAGCAGGACAAAAGGAGGGGTTTGCTGGGGAGCGTAGCAGCAAAGCGTTAGCATATAGCATAGCCATGAGCAAGATTAGCCACCACCCACGTGTGCAAAATGCTTTTTTTGCTAGCAGGAAAGGTTTTAGATGAAGCACATTCAGAGGGAGTCGTTTTGTGTGAGTCACATGACGGTGACGGAAACTGATAATCTGAACCTGAACTAAAATCACTCAGCCGCTCATCCGTCCTGCCTCTGTCACTGCTGACACAGAGGAAACAGGAACTACAACCACCACGTGGTTCTGAATTAGAACCTGTGACTGGCTCACAGGTCGAACATGACGATATAAAAAGTCTTCTGGCGACTGAAAGAGGCTGTGCTGAAGTGTTTTTGTTTTGCTAAAGTTTGCCACACTGAAGGTTTCAGTCTCAAGTAAGTCGATGGATTTCCAGTTTTGATCTTCTGCTGGTTTTCCTTCAGCCACGTCGTGTGGGAGGTGCTGGTCTGATCCCAGAGTCACGCGGGGACTGAGGAGCTCCAGACGCTCCTCTGAAGAAACACAGAAAGAGAGAAAGCTGCTGCTGTTTCCAGCTAAACACAAGGATTGGTTAAAGTAAGAAACTTCTTTTGTTGAATCCTCGGTGGTGAAAGATCCTTTTTGGTCCGATGAGCAATGTTTAGTCAAAGACGATGAAGCCCAAACCAAGCAGAGGAAGCAGAGGAGCAGAAGAGAAAAGGATGGTTTGTTTGTTGTCTTATGTTTGATGTGAATCTAGTTAGAATCAAAGATTAAAGGATTATATCGCAGATATTTTACCAGAAAGAAAACCCTGAACACTAGTCAGGGTTAAATGAGCCGAGGCGCTGGAGCAAAACCTCGAGTCACGAGGCGAATCTGCCCTGACGACAGAACGGTTCAACAGAAAACGTGTAAAGCACCAGAGCCGTGTTGCTGATTTCTGGAGATATTTTTATGTGGTTTATGCAGTCCTTATGTATTTTTTGTGATCACATATTTATTTGTTCTTTACACAAATGTAAATGAACATTTTTTTACTGGGGGAAAAAGCTCAAATAGGCAGAGAACACATGTTTCCTCCCCTTTAATGTTTTTGTAAAGCACCTTGTCGTATTTTAGCACAAGACTATGTTTTTAAATAGTAAGAGAGTCATTAAAATGCTACCACTTTAAATATACTGTCATTAAATTCTGTTAATTTAGCGCTGATGTTTTTCACTCTCTGCTCATTATGTTCCTGAGACTGAGATTCTTTAAAGAAAAAGAGCTCTTTTTTCTGAGATAAATTCTGCCACACCATTGATTTATTGATGATTATTGGTAATTTCTCCACAAATGCAAAGGAAAAATCGTGATATCAGTTTAAAAGTACATGATCATGTCCCACAGGTCAGTTTAAAAGTACATGATCATGTCCCACAGGTCAGTTTAAAAGTACATGATCATGTCCCACAGGTCAGTTTAAAAGTACATGATCATGTTCCACAGGTCAGTTTAAAAGTACATGATCATGTCCCACAGGTCAGTTTAAAAGTACATGATCATGTCCCACAGGTCAGTTTAAAAGTACATGATCATGTCCCACAGGTCAGTTTAAAAGTACATGATCATGTCCCACAGGTCGTCCTCGTGCTGTGATGTTAAAAGTACATGATCATGTCCCACAGGTCGTCGTCGTGCTGCTGCTGATAGTTTTGTGGACGACTGTACTGGAAATAGTGTTGGTTTGTCCCAGATCCAGAGTATTGTCCAACTATCGTACAAACTGGAATCACAAGGTCGGGCTGGACTATTTCCTCCACGAGCGCCCAAGGCCCCTGAGGCCGGTCATAAATGGTGACTCTCGCGGGACGCCATCTGTCGGTGCAAACGACAGGCGGAGGATCCACCACCCTCCGCACCTGACTCTGGGCAGTCCACTCGGTGAGTTTACGATTGGAAAAGCGGGTAATGGGAGTTCCTTTAGGCAGACACCCCAGCTGGATCAGGGCGATACTGTCCCAGTTATTGGGGTTGAGCATCATCCAGGGGTTTAGCTTCTCTCCGTTAGCGCGAGCTAGCTGTAGACTATGATCCTTTTTGGCTTTTCTCTTATGTCTCTTCTTTTTCTGGGTCCTGCAATGACAGAGACCACAGCGTTACTTTATCAAAAAGAAGGAGGGGTTTGCTGGGGATTTAGCAGCAAAGTAGGGCTGTGCAATTAATCGAAATTCGATCACGATTTCGATTACAACAGTAAACGATTACAAAATTAGCATAATCGCAAAAAATCGATTATATTGGTTTTTTTTTCAATTTGTTTTTTTTACATTTTTTTTTCTAATTTTTAATTTTGGGATTTTTGTCACTTTTTTGCTGGATTTTTGTCACTTTTTTGATGGATTTTTGTCACTTTTTTGATGGATTTTTGTCATTTTTTTGATGGATTTTTGTCACTTTTTTGATGGATTTTTGTCACTTTTTTGATGGATTTTTGTCATTTTTTTGCTGGATTTTTGTCATTTTTTTGATGGATTTTTGTCACTTTTTTGATGGATTTTTGTCACTTTTTTGATGGAATTTTGTCATTTTTTTGATGGAATTTTGTCATTTTTTTGATGGATTTTTGTCACTTTTTTGATGGAATTTTGTCATTTTTTTGATGGAATTTTGTCATTTTTTTGATGGAATTTTGTCATTTTTTTGATGGATTTTTGTCACTTTTTTGATGAATTTTTGTCACTTTTTTGATGGATTTTTGTCATTTTTTTGATGGATTTTTGTCACTTTTTTGATGGATTTTTGTCTTTTTTCTGCTGGATTTTTGTCACTTTTTTGATGGATTTTTGTCACTTTTTTGATGGATTTTTGTCACTTTTTTGATGGATTTTTGTCACTTTTTTGATGGATTTTTGTCTTTTTTCTACTGGATTTTTGTCACTTTTTTGATGGATTTTTGTCACTTTTTTGATGGATTTTTGTCACTTTTTTGATGGATTTTTGTCATTTTTTTGATGGATTTTTGTCACTTTTTTGATGGATTTTTGTCACTTTTTTGATGGATTTTTGTCATTTCTTTTGATGGATTTTTGTCACTTTTTTGATGGATTTTTGTCACTTTTTTGATGGATTTTTGTCACTTTTTTGATGGATTTTTTTAAAGGCAACAAATAATCGTTTGAATAATCGTGATTTCAATTATGACAAAAATAATCGTGATTATTATTTTTTCAATAATCGAGCAGCCCTACAGCAAAGCTCTAGTAGCGCTAGTAGCATAGCCATTAGCCAGATTAGCCACATCGCTGCTGTGCACAGGCAAAGCAAAGAGCAACAAACTAAAATGACACACAATGAAAGAATCCTGCTCAGCCTGTGTTCAATAGTAAATGGTCTCAGAAACGCCGCCCGTCGCCATCTTGGATCATGTTTAAAGCAACTGAAGTCAAACTGAACCTGAACTGAAGCACAAGCTGATCTATGAGCAACACAATCGCTCCATTAAGGATCCATTAATGTGAGGCCAGTGTGACTCTGTGGAGCTCAGACATTTCTTTGAAACTTTATCAAAGTTAAAAAGTTAAAGGGATGTTTCAGGATGTTTGACACAGGGCCTCATGTCCTCGTTATCCAGAGTGTTGCTGATTTATGGAGATATTTGTTTTGTAATTCATGCAGTTCTTATGTTTGAAGAGTTTCGTGGTGCTAGGCTAATGCTAGGCTAGTGCATGTCTATGGTATCAGCTAGCCTGCATTAAAAACAGTGTGACCCGCTCCACAGAGCACCTGAGTCACTGATAACACCAGACTAACCATATACATGTCTAATGTTTGGAATATAACTGACCTGCATCACATGAATGATCACATTCTGAGGGACTATTTTCTAGCAGATCACTCCGCCACCGCGTAGCTTATACAACCACGAAGCTGCTGCTGCTCAAATATAAGTTACTTTAAAGCAGTACTAAGTAACTCTTCCCCCTAGAGGCCATAAGCACAACTGCAGGTGTCGTAGCAAGGTACGATTTTTTAATTTATTAATTGTCTTGGAGAGTAAATCCTACGCTGACAGGAAAGGCGAAGGGACAGAGAGTTACTGTGCATCCAATTATACAATGGAAATATTTTTTTTCACTCAAACTTGGCTGTAAATACTGTTTAAAGTGACGTTAGCCGCAGTTAGCTTTGCCCGTTAGCCTGTTAGCTTCTTCTTCGTGATTACATTAGTGTGTATTGCTTTCTCCGCACCGGGGGCAGTGAAGTTACAAACATGGTTTTTCTGCGATGAAAGACCCTCCAATCATCCCATAAACACTTGCATCACCCCCACAGGGACTACGGGGAGGGTTTATTAAGGTAAACACGTTACTTAGTACTGCTTTAAATGCAAAAATGGTTCAAATGACTCTATCGTAGAAATGCAGTAGCCTAGCATTAGCCTAGCGCCACGAAACTCTACAAACATAAGAACTGCATGAATCACAAAAAAAATATCTCCAGAAATCTGAGGAAATGAGGCCCTATGTCAAACATCCTGAAACATCCCTTTAACAAAAATAAACACACACAAGAGAATAGATTCAGACGCATCTCTGGAATCGCCCATATATGGTCATGTTTGAAAACAGTTAAAGGGGAAAAACAATTTAGAGAAAAATCTAAACTTTCAAAAACTACTGTAACAAATGCTGAAATATGAAAATAGTTTCTACTAAATAAAGATACAAAGACATGGGGAGGAGCAAAGTGGTTCCACAGCCCATAAATACATGAATAACAGTTGTTAGCATCGTGCTAATGCTCACGTTAGCTAGCGTTAGCTACATCTGCCGTTTTTTCGCTTCTACTGAACAATCTGCTGAGAGAATATCCACATGGGCCCGAGTTACAGAAAATGGCTAAAAACTGAAAAACTGGATTTCTCAGAAGATTCTATTTCCCCCCTCGGCGAAGCCACGCCCCCTTCTATGACGCAATGCCGTCAGTATCTGTAGGTTCACGATTTAGAACGTGATGATGTCATGATGTCAGGTGGAGGGCGGGGCCAATACAACTCTATGGGAGAAAGTAGTTTTGTCAGAAAGTGTTTTTCCTCATCAGTGATTCTCAAACGTATTATCTTCATGTCTGAAAGTCCGGCCAAGGCTCATGTTTCAAACCCCACGTTCAGACGCCTTTCAGAGAAACAACTGGACATGTGTTCATATGTTCGGACAGAGGAGACGGTCTTTGGGCGGGACGGTAGCGCAGCTGGAAGGTCCCGTGTTCGACTCCCACCTGGGCGGGGCCTTTGTGGAGTCCCCGGTAATCGATATCCAGTTCTCCTGTTAGCTCTCCAACACCTCAGCTTTCTCACTGCGAACCAACACAGATAACAGAGGGCGGCCATGTTGGGAACGTGGCAGGTGAACGTTCATGTCTCACAGCAGGAAGGTCTGGGGTTCAAATCTCAGGGCAGTACTGTAGTGTACTCCTGACGGGTCGCTCACTGCTCCTGACAGTAGGGCTGCTCGATTATTGAAAAAATAATAATCATTTTTGTCATAATTGAAATCACGATTATTCAAACGATTATTTGTTGCCTTTAAAAAAATCCATCAAGAAAATTAAAAAAATCCAGAAAAAAAGTGACAAAAATCCAGCAGAAAAAAGACAAAAATCCATCAAAAAAGTGACAAAAATCCATCAAAAAAATTACAAAAATCCATCAAAAAAGTGACAAAAATCCATCAAAAAAAATGACAAAAATCCATCAAAAAAGTGACAAAAATCCATCAAAAAAGTGACAAAAATCCATCAAAAAAGTGACAAAAATCCATCAAAAAAGTGACAAAAATCCAGAAAAAAAGTGACAAAAATCCAGAAAAAAGTGACAAAAATCCAGAAAAAAAGTGACAAAAATCCATCAAAAAAGTGACAAAAATCCAAATATAAAAATAAAAAAATAGAAAAAAAAATAAAAAAAAATAATTATAATCGTTTTTTTGCGATTATGCTTATTTTGTAATCGTTTACTGTTGTAATCGAAATCGTAATCGGATTTCGATTAATTGCACAGCCCTACCTGACAGGTCGCTCCACTGGGACTGAAGTGAAACCTTTACATCTGATCAGGATCTCGAACATCCACAGAGGTTTGTCCGCTCCTCGGTCCTGGTGCTGGTACGTTTAACCACCTTTGAAGACTTTTGTGACTGTAGAATGTTTATAGAATGTTTGTTTGTGTCGTAGAGAAACATCTGTCTGCTTTATCCAGGGGTTGTGTCGTCTTATTTTGCCAAAGTGTCCTTCTTCAAATAAACGTTTCACGGCTCCAAAAGGGTTCGTCATCGTCCTGGTCTGATGAGGCGTCAAGTTTCCTTCCAGATGTCTCTTATACAACACAAATGTGTCCACAGTAAACAAGTAACACACAATGAAAAGCTCAGGTTTGGGTGACAGAGTCTGAGAGCAGGCACTGAAGCTACAGCCGAGCAAAAAGAGCTCCCAGTTTGAAGCTCCAGTCACTGTGAGTGGTGAGAAACCAGGATACTGTGTTTACATGGCATCCTGGAAACTCGGAGAAGATCCCGGCGAGTCTATCCTGGTTCCTCGAGTGTTTGAGAAACCAGGAGGAAACTCGAGCGCAGGGAAACACACTCACTGACCTCGGTGTGAGAGATTCTGAATGAATGAACGGGTCAAAGATGATTAAAACCCTTCTCCAGGTCACAGAGAATCCTTTCGTTTAAAGTGGTAGAAAACAGCAGAAGAGAAAATGATAATAAATGGTGGGTGATGTTTTAAATGAATATAAAAGCTTAGGCTGAGGACACGTTAGAGCAGGGGTGCCCAAAGTGGGGCCCGCGGGCCAAATTTGGCCCGCCGGAACAATTAGGTTGGCCCGCCAGAGGGTGACCTACTTTTGCGCCGCATCTGGTTAATAACTCTCTCTTCCGTTCATTCTCAATGGCAAATATGGATGCAGTACACTTTTTGTCCACCAGCGTCAAATTGGGGGCGCTGTTTCACTCCTTTCGCAAAGTTAAGGAAACGCTGTTCTGGTGTTTTGGTGTTTATCAATCACAGAGCGTCGTAGCATCAACTTTCCCATTTTTCCAACTTTTTCTTTGCAAAAATCGTTGACATTTATGACTTATAAAAGAATTTATGCTGAACTGACACTTTCAAAATGATATAATGTGGCATTTTCTTTGACTTAAAGAAATGAATGAGCTAAAGTCACTGTAGGTGTTGTTTCCATTTTATATTGCTACAATAATTGATTTTGTTCTACTAAAACTAGGCTTTTGTAGCATGTTTAACCCCTTAACTCCCACCTGAACTGAGCACATTTTCTCCAGTTTGGCTTTACCCCAATCCAAAAGTTTCTGGAAAAAAGCTGTGAAAATAGCGACAAAACTGAGACGAAAACAATGCTGGAAATGTGACAAAAATGTGACGAAAAATTGATGGGGAAAAATGACGGAAAAATGCCAAAAATGTGACAAAAAATGACAAAATAATGACATAAAAGTTACAAAAATGAGTTGAATACCCAACAAAAAAATGATGGGAAAAAAAATCTGATGACGTGAGGAAAAAGGTTAATTGCATAGATTGAAATAAATGCAAAGGTATACCAAAAAAGAAAATAAAGTAACTTTTATTATTTGTAGCTATGTTTCACGCTTGACATCGCCGTGTTTGGCCCGCGACCCACAGGCACTTTTTCATTTTGGCCCTCGGAGACAAAAAGTTTGGGCACCCCTGGGTTAGAGGATCACAGACACATGAAGGTCCAGACTAAAGGATTCAGTCAGGGTTTGCAGGAGCTACAGGAGCGATTCAGATGCTTTAGTTTAAAGAATTATTTGTGATATTGGAAGAATTCTGAGAAGCAAATCCGGTTCAAACTTGTGTGACCCCGGCTTATGTTCTCATTATTCCTGCATGTTCAGTAATGTGATGCAGGAAAGGCTGAAGGACCAGGCTCTGACCTTAATAAAGACGGGTTTGTGAAGAAGATGGACTCACCTGCTGCTCTCCGGGGCGCTGTTCTGCTCCTGGTTGACGCGGCTTTGGTTCGTGTTCGGAGCGGGAGGTCTGGCGGGGGCCGATGCTGGTTCGCTCTTCCCAGGAACGGCCCCTCTGCTCTGGGGCGCTGAGGGCACGGAGCTCCCTTGACTTCCGCCGCCGCCCGTGGGCACGTGGACTGGAGCCTCGTGGACTGGAGCCTCGTGGCCTGGAGCCTCGTGGCCTGGAGCGTCGAGGCTTGGTCTGCGGTCTCTGAGGAACTGCGGGGCGTCTGCTGGAGCCCTGGACTGTGTGGACGCCCCGTGTGGGTTCAGGACTTGGGTTTCTGGGCTCCTCCGTCGGCCGATCGGCACCTGGGACTGAACCCCAGAATCCCCTGGAACTGGGTCATGGGTTTGGACTTGAGGATTAGTTCTGTGTCCTCCAGAGTGTGCGGGGGCTTTGTTCTCTGTAGGGCCTGGGGTCACAGCTTGGACCCTGGACTGTGTTTGGTCTGGAATGGCTGGACTTTGCCTTCGTCCTGCGGAGACTAAGGGCGACTCCGGAGTCCGTCTGTGGTCCACGGTCTGGACTTGGGTCTGGACTTGGGTCTGGACTTGGGTCTGGACTTGGGTCTGGACTTGGGTCTGGACTTGGGTCTGGGTTCTGGCCTGGTTTCGGGGAGTCCGGTCTGGGTCGGGCGGCTGCAGTGAGGTGTGGATCAGGGCCAGGGTCGCGGCCACGGCCTGGCGTCCCGGAGTCAGCTCCGCCTCCAGGGCTGAAACTTTATCTGGAAACAAGGAAGGAAAATTAAATATGACCATATCGACATTACACATTTCCAGTGTTATGCTTTATTTGTCCTTTTAACACTTTGAACTCCCTGGTCTTGGTACTTTTATCATGTTATTAAAAACTCTGAGTCTGGAGGAAACTTCAGATTGTGTGAATGGTAGTTATAAAAATACTGTCACAGTGATTATAGGGAAGTGGCTCAAATTGTAAAGCAATGATAAATATAAATTCATTTATGCTTTAGCCATGTAGCAATTCAAGCAGGATGTTTTTCTGGTTTAATGAAGAAGAACCCGTTTACACTGAGCAAAATCCCTGATGCAGAACAGTCAATAAGTGAGTCAGAGCCAACAATAACTCAGACTTATATGGGAGAGATATAAGTATAATATATGGGAGAGATATAAGTATAATATATGGGAGAGATATAAGTATAATATATGGGAGAGATATAAGTATAATATATGGGAGAGATATAAGTATAATATATGGGAGAGATATAAGTATAACATATGGGAGAGATATAAGTATAACATATGGGAGAGATATAAGTATAATATATGGGAGAGATATAAGTATAACATATGGGAGAGATATAAGTATAATATATGGGAGAGATATAAGTATAACATATGGGAGTGAATCACCGGGTCCAGAAACAAAAGCTCCAAAATAAAAAATGTCTGATTGGGAAAAAACATTGAGTTTTTTTTTCATTAAATGAATCATAATGAGCCCGACAGGACTCTGGCCTCAAACAAACGACTTATTCCCCTTCACCAGCCTGTGTCACAAGTCTCATTATAATACATTAGTACATTATAGTCAATACTCATTCACTCCACACTGCGTGGTAGGAAGCTTCTATTGTAGCCACAGCTGCCCAGGGGCAGACTGTCCATTGTGTCGTTTATATCCTGATTTCTTATTACGTCAGTGCCCTCTGCTGGACACCTGTGGAATTCTTGCCTTTTATTCTTGTTTAAGCTGCCCCCTAGTGGCTGGAGTGAGCACATCATAGCTCCGCACAGGGAGGGGCTGGAGACTCATGAGTTTATCCTCTACAAGTTCAGGGCTGTGGCCCGGGGGCCGTGTGTGACCCAGGTCTGGTTTAGAGGGTTCCATATAAATCCTATTAACCTGTTCATGTCCCAGGGTTAGGTTTGAGTTATGCAGATCCACATCTCACAGCGTGTTGACTGGAGACCTTACACAGCTTATGTGCCAGAGTGATACTTCATTTGAAAGCCAAGACCTTCTAGTTTCTAAAAATATGTGTGAGATCTGTGTGATTGAAGCACAACTTAAATCACATTTGCCGTTCCTAACCCTAATCATAACTCTGATCCCTGACCCAAACCCTAACCCCTGATCCCTGACCCAAACCCCCCCCCCTGATACATTAAGGGGGGCCAGTGTAGATCTGTTTGACCCTTTTCAGACCTCGCTGGTCCTGATTTCAGCTGTATCGACAGTAGGCCTGGTGATACTTGGAATCAAATATTAGAGATAGAACTTCATATGATAAGTTTGAGAAGCCTGATACACCATTCTAAGCAAACAAACTTCCTGAATTCCTCCGTGTGACGCGTATCGAGGCGTGGGCACAGACTACACTCCAGTATGTTATTTGATGGGGGAGTTCAGTTCGTACCCGATGGTGGCGTGAACGGCCGCTGCTCTGCTGTAAATGCAGATGTTGTGGATACATCAGTGGCAGACAGCGCCCCCTGTCTGTCGCTGGTGGCGTCGCTCAGGTTGTCCTTCAGTTGCTGCTGTCTCTCGGCTCGGAGCTGAGCGATGGCGCGATGCAAAACCGCAAAGTCTTGCTCTGAGTGAAGAGGGATCGGCCTGGGAGGCGGGTCTTCAGGCGGGACGGGGTCGGACTGAGAGGGGTCTGCGGAGAGCACACGGGGAAGTGTATTTAGCAGGATAATAAAACATATCCAGGTCGAAACATGTCCACACCAGGAGAGAAAAGGACCAACGCTGGGCCAAACCAACACAGAGAGAGAACATGACTGACCTTCAGTGGACTGAGGCTCCTCACTGATTGGCTGAGGGACGTCGTCATTGTAAGCCACCAGTTTCCTAAAGTCACGAAGAAACTCGTCGATCCCACAAACGATCACGCCTCCATCGGAGCTGTTCTCCAGACGGCTCTCTGCTCACGAGAGAAAGGTTTGCAGTGAGAGTCAGAGAAAGGAAGCCTCGGCCTGTGTGATGCTCATCCAACGGGGAACACACTGATGATGAGGAAAGCTGCCATTTTATAAACTTTAGACTTTCTTATAGGAGGTGAATTTGTCTTTTGCATAAGTAATCCATCTGAGAAAGGTTTAGAAAGTTTTAGACGCTTTTTTAGTTCTGATTTGATCTTGATCGAGGCCTGAAGGTCAAATAGTTCATGAGATGTTACTTATATCTGAACCTCTGCACTGGAACACTGTGTATGAGACGCATCACAGCAGTGGCTTCTTAAGAAAAGCAAAGTTACTCCAAAGACTTCAGCACTTTATTAACCTCTTAACTCCCACCTGAACATGTTTTCTCCGAATTCTCCAAATCTAAAAGCTTCTTCAAAACAGAGGCAAAAAACGAGAAGAAAATGAGGATGAAAACGCAACAAAAAAACGCTAAAAAGTGACTCAAAAAATGACAAAAACTCAACAAAAAGTGACAAAATCCAGCAAAAAAAAGACAAAAATCCAGCAAAAAAAAGATAAAAATCCATTAAAAAAAAGATAAAAACAGGAAAAAGGGACAAAAGAGCAGCAAAATAATAAAAGAGTGAACAACACATGAAAACACATGAGGGAAATAAAAAGTGACGACAGTGGCAAAGAGGAGAGAAGGGATCTGCTTTTGGCGGGTGGTAAGAGGTTTTAATGGTAGTAAAAAGCATGAGCTCAACATTGTTAAAATATCCAGGACATTTGACATGTGTGTAATGCATTTTTAGACCAGTTAAAAGCTATGGAGGAAAAGAGGGACATAAAGAGGGTTCTGGGCCCTGAGCTGTTCTCTCTCTCACCTGTGAGCACCACGGTGTGTCTGTAGTTGCTGTATCTGTTCTCTCACCTGTGAGCACCACGGTGTGTCTGTAGTTGCTGTATCTGTTCTCTCACCTGTGAGCACCACGGTGTGCCTGTAGTTGCTGTATCTGCTCTCTCTCTCACCTGTGAGCACCACTGTGTGCCTGTAGTTGCTGTATCTGTTCTCTCACCTGTGAGCACCACGGTGTGCCTGTAGTTGCTGTATCTGCCCTGTTCTCTCACCTGTGAGCACCACGGTGTGCCTGTAGTTGCTGTATCTGTTCTCTCACCTGTGAGCACCACGGTGTGCCTGTAGTTGCTGTATCTGTTCTCTCACCTGTGAGCACCACGGTGTGCCTGTAGTTGCTGTATCTGTTCTCTCACCTGTGAGCACCACGGTGTGCCTGTAGTTGCTGTATCTGCCCTGTTCTCTCACCTGTGAGCACCACTGTGTGCCTGTAGTTGCTGTATCTGTTCTCTCTCACCTGTGAGCACCACGGTGTGTCTGTAGTTGCTGTATCTGCCCTGTTCTCTCACCTGTGAGCACCACTGTGTGCCTGTAGTTGCTGTATCTGCCCTGTTCTCTCACCTGTGAGCACCACAGTGTGCCTGTAGTTGCTGTATCTGTTCTCTCTCTCTCACCTGTGAGCACCACGGTGTGCCTGTAGTTGCTGTATCTGTTCTCTCACCTGTGAGCACCACGGTGTGTCTGTAGTTGCTGTATCTGTTCTCTCTCTCTCACCTGTGAGCACCACGGTGTGCCTGTAGTTGCTGTATCTGTTCTCTCACCTGTGAGCACCACGGTGTGCCTGTAGTTGCTGTATCTGTTCTCTCACCTGTGAGCACCACGGTGTGTCTGTAGTTGCTGTATCTGTTCTCTCACCTGTGAGCACCACGGTGTGTCTGTAGTTGCTGTATCTGCCCTGTTCTCTCACCTGTGAGCACCACGGTGTGTCTGTAGTTGCTGTATCTGTTCTCTCACCTGTGAGCACCACGGTGTGCCTGTAGTTGCTGTATCTGTTCTCTCACCTGTGAGCACCACGGTGTGTCTGTAGTTGCTGTATCTGTTCTCTCACCTGTGAGCACCACGGTGTGTCTGTAGTTGCTGTATCTGCCCTGTTCTCTCACCTGTGAGCACCACGGTGTGCCTGTAGTTGCTGTATCTGTTCTCTCACCTGTGAGCACCACGGTGTGCCTGTAGTTGCTGTATCTGTTCTCTCACCTGTGAGCACCACGGTGTGTCTGTAGTTGCTGTATCTGTTCTCTCTCTCTCACCTGTGAGCACCACGGTGTGCCTGTAGTTGCTGTATCTGTTCTCTCACCTGTGAGCACCACGGTGTGTCTGTAGTTGCTGTATCTGTTCTCTCACCTGTGAGCACCACGGTGTGCCTGTAGTTGCTGTATCTGCCCTGTTCTCTCACCTGTGAGCACCACGGTGTGCCTGTAGTTGCTGTATCTGTTCTCTCTCTCTCACCTGTGAGCACCACGGTGTGTCTGTAGTTGCTGTATCTGTTCTCTCTCTCACCTGTGAGCACCACAGTGTGCCTGTAGTTGCTGTATCTGTTCTCTCACCTGTGAGCACCACGGTGTGCCTGTAGTTGCTGTATCTGTTCTCTCACCTGTGAGCACCACGGTGTGCCTGTAGTTGCTGTATCTGCCCTGTTCTCTCACCTGTGAGCACCACGGTGTGCCTGTAGTTGCTGTATCTGTTCTCTCACCTGTGAGCACCACGGTGTGCCTGTAGTTGCTGTATCTGTTCTCTCTCTCTCACCTGTGAGCACCACGGTGTGCCTGTAGTTGCTGTATCTGTTCTCTCTCTCTCACCTGTGAGCACCACGGTGTGCCTGTAGTTGCTGTATCTGTTCTCTCACCTGTGAGCACCACGGTGAGCCTGTAGTTGCTGTATCTGTTCTCTCACCTGTGAGCACCACGGTGTGCCTGTAGTTGCTGTATCTGTTCTCTCACCTGTGAGCACCACGGTGTGTCTGTAGTTGCTGTATCTGTTCTCTCACCTGTGAGCACCACTGTGTGCCTGTAGTTGCTGTATCTGTTCTCTCACCTGTGAGCACCACGGTGTGCCTGTAGTTGCTGTATCTGTTCTCTCACCTGTGAGCACCACGGTGTGCCTGTAGTTGCTGTATCTGTTCTCTCTCTCACCTGTGAGCACCACGGTGTGCCTGTAGTTGCTGTATCTGTTCTCTCTCTCACCTGTGAGCACCACGGTGTGCCTGTAGTTGCTGTATCTGTTCTCTCACCTGTGAGCACCACGGTGTGCCTGTAGTTGCTGTATCTGTTCTCTCACCTGTGAGCACCACGGTGTGCCTGTAGTTGCTGTATCTGTTCTCTCTCTCACCTGTGAGCACCACGGTGTGCCTGTAGTTGCTGTATCTGTTCTCTCTCTCACCTGTGAGCACCACGGTGTGTCTGTAGTTGCTGTATCTGTTCTCTCTCTCACCTGTGAGCACCACGGTGTGTCTGTAGTTGCTGTATCTGTTCTCTCTCTCACCTGTGAGCACCACGGTGTGTCTGTAGTTGCTGTATCTGTTCTCTCACCTGTGAGCACCACGGTGTGCCTGTAGTTGCTGTATCTGTTCTCTCACCTGTGAGCACCACGGTGTGCCTGTAGTTGCTGTATCTGCCCTGTTCTCTCACCTGTGAGCACCACGGTGTGCCTGTAGTTGCTGTATCTGTTCTCTCACCTGTGAGCACCACGGTGTGTCTGTAGTTGCTGTATCTGTTCTCTCACCTGTGAGCACCACGGTGTGCCTGTAGTTGCTGTATCTGTTCTCTCACCTGTGAGCACCACGGTGTGCCTGTAGTTGCTGTATCTGTTCTCTCTCTCACCTGTGAGCACCACGGTGTGTCTGTAGTTGCTGTATCTGTTCTCTCTCTCACCTGTGAGCACCACGGTGTGCCTGTAGTTGCTGTATCTGTTCTCTCTCTCACCTGTGAGCACCACGGTGTGCCTGTAGTTGCTGTATCTGTTCTCTCTCTCACCTGTGAGCACCACGGTGTGCCTGTAGTTGCTGTATCTGTTCTCTCTCTCACCTGTGAGCACCACGGTGTGTCTGTAGTTGCTGTATCTGTTCCCTCTCTCACCTGTGAGCACCACGGTGTGTCTGTAGTTGCTGTATCTGTTCTCTCACCTGTGAGCACCACGGTGTGTCTGTAGTTGCTGTATCTGTTCTCTCACCTGTGAGCACCACGGTGTGTCTGTAGTTGCTGTATCTGTTCTCTCACCTGTGAGCACCACGGTGTGCCTGTAGTTGCTGTATCTGTTCTCTCACCTGTGAGCACCACGGTGTGCCTGTAGTTGCTGTATCTGTTCTCTCACCTGTGAGCACCACGGTGTGCCTGTAGTTGCTGTATCTGTTCTCTCACCTGTGAGCACCACGGTGTGCCTGTAGTTGCTGTATCTGTTCTCTCTCTCACCTGTGAGCACCACGGTGTGCCTGTAGTTGCTGTATCTGTTCTCTCACCTGTGAGCACCACGGTGTGTCTGTAGTTGCTGTATCTGTTCTCTCACCTGTGAGCACCACGGTGTGCCTGTAGTTGCTGTATCTGTTCTCTCACCTGTGAGCACCACGGTGTGCCTGTAGTTGCTGTATCTGCCCTGTAGTTCGATGGCACAGTCCAGCAGCTCACAGCCCTGGGACATGTCACATTTATGATACGGCAGAAAGTCCACGATCTGCTTCCTCTGGAACGACAGCAGCACCTCCAGCAGGCTCGCAGCGTCCCGGCGGAACCTGCAGGGGGAGACACAGAGCGCAAACAACCTCTCTGTTATTTAATGCACAGATTTAAAAAACTGATTTCTTTTGAGAAAGACCGGAGCTTTATCAGAGTCAGTACCTGGATTGTTCCTTCAGCTTCTTGTGTGTTTTGCAGTGGACTTTCCACCTCCACAGGTTTTCTGCAGAGCTGTGCTTCTCCAGAACAGACAGCAGCGCCGACAACTTCTCTGTAAACAAGTTCAGGTCTTAAATCCCTCGTTCCCATCTCAGCAGGACCATAAGCATTAACTCCTCTGGTTACCGTGCGACACGCAGTCCGGGTTGAGCACCATCTCGTCGGACAGGACCTGCCCTCCGCTGACGAACAGCTCCTGGCAGCTCTGGTTCCTGAGGTCCTCGGCCGAGTCCATGCCCAGAAACTGCACGGTGGGACGGCGCTTGAGGGACAGCAGCTCCGGGATCTGAGGGAAACGAGCCCGAACCACAATAAAACAACATCAGACGTGTTCTAGTCTTCAGGCTGTGTGAGAAGTCACGCACGGAGCTCACTGTGTAAAACACTCTGGAGTTTGTAACCTCCATAACGACAGCAGATGGAGACACTTCCTGTACCTGGTGAATGTGAGCAGAGACGTCCTGGTTCTTGATGACCACCAGCAGTTTCCCGTTGGAGTTTTCCTCTTGGTTCAGAAACAGGACGGGACTCTTCTCGATGTAGGACTGCTTCAGCAGCTGAGCCTGGGACACAGTGGGCTTCATCAATCACAGCTCTCCAGGAAGAACAAGTCACTTACAGGCATAACATTCTGTACTATACTGTGGCCATCAACACAAAACCTGGTGACTCGACACAGAACTATGTTTGCAGTGGGTGATCAGAGAATGGATCTGGATGAGGATCAAACTGCCTTTGGTCACATGTCCAAGGCGACGAGCTGGAGACGCACCCACTTCAGGTAAAGTCACATAAAAGTCCTGTGTGTTTGGTCTCGGTCCTGATAACTGGCTGTAGCCGATGCCATTGTGGCACCTGTAGGGTTAGCTAGCGTTAGCTAACTTTAGCGCACCAGAGAAATGTTCCTATTTTATAGAAATACTAAGAAACGGGCAGCGCGAGAGCACGACTGGTCCACCAGGCGGCGCTGTTGCATTTAAGGGAAAGGTCATAAGGTTTCTTTGACTCCGTGAGACCCGTCTGTAGTGTCGATGCTGTAGTGTCAATGGTCCTTTATCCTTCTGGGAGAGTTTAATGTCTTGAATATCTCCCTCCACTGCGACGGTAACAACCTTGGTGATCACATGGGCTGTATCCGAATGTCCACTATCCCCTATATAGTGACTATATAGTGCGGCCTGTGTAGTGAATGAGGGGTTAGGGACTAGGGTGGACATTCGGACACAGTCATGGTGACGCTCCACCATGGCAGTCTGTGGCACTGATTGTGTCACCATTTGTTTGTCGGGTGTAGCAACAGTAACTAAGGGGGCGGGGCTCGGCGAAAAGTCAATTGTTAGAGAATAAAATAGTTAAGCCGTACTATCTAGCCTTGACTATGGAGTGTTTTGCTGCATATCAGTGTGACGCTCAAAGGAGAGTCTGACGCTCCTTCTGTGGAAGCTCAGGCAGACTCGAGTGGGGAGACTAGTGAAGGTCTCGAGTTCATGTCCCCGGGTCCCGCACCATCCGGACTCCTGCCCGTTTTTCATGGATCCTATTGGACGCCAGTGTTTATTCTCCAACACTAATGCTAGACGCCAACAAAGCTCCTTTATAATGAGTTATCAAAGCATCTGGAGGAAGACCTGATGCAGATGTAGTGAAGTTACACATCCAAAGGGACGAGCCTGTGAGAGAGTGGCTTTAACTGAGTAGACTTGTGTTTTTGTACATACACAGTACATTGATGACGTCAGGACAATCTCTCACTGGTTGGAGAAGAAGTGCGGGCTGGAGTTCCCCCAGACAGAGAGGGAGCTCCAGAATGAGAGGCCTCACATGTTCTGGAGTTCCCCCAGACAGAGGGAGCTCCAGAATGAAAGGCCTCACATGTTCTGGAGTTCACTCAGACAGAGGGGGAGCTCCAGAATGAGAGGCCTCACATGTTCTGGAGTTCACCCAGACAGAGGGGGCTCCACAATGAGAGGCCTCACATGTTCTGGAGTTCACCCAGACAGAGGGAGCTCCAGAATGAAAGGCCTCACATGTTCTGGAGTTCACCCAGACAGAGGGAGCTCCAGAATGAGAGGCCTCACATGTTCTGGAGTTCACCCAGACAGAGAGGGAGCTCCAGAATGAGAGGCCTCACATGTTCTGGAGTTCACCCAGACAGAGGGAGCTCCAGAATGAGAGGCCTCACATGTTCTGGAGTTCACCCAGACAGAGAGGGAGCTCCAGAATGAGAGGCCTCACATGTTCTGGAGTTCACCCAGACAGAGGGAGCTCCAGAATGAAAGGCCTCACATGTTCTGGAGTTCACCCAGACAGAGGAGGAGCTCCAGAATGAGAGGCTTCACATGTTCTGGAGTTCACCCAGACAGAGGAGGAGCTCCAGAATGAAAGGCCTCACATGTTCTGGAGTTCACCCAGACAGAGGGAGCTCCAGAATGAAAGGCCTCACATGTTCTGGAGTTCCCCCAGACAGAGGGAGCTCCAGAATGAGAGGCCTCACATGTTCTGGAGTTCCCCCAGACAGAGGGAGCTCCAGAATGAAAGGCCTCACATGTTCTGGAGTTCACCCAGACAGAGGGGGAGCTCCAGAATGAGAGGCCTCACATGTTCTGGAGTTCACCCAGACAGAGGGGGCTCCACAATGAGAGGCCTCACATGTTCTGGAGTTCACCCAGACAGAGGGAGCTCCAGAATGAAAGGCCTCACATGTTCTGGAGTTCACCCAGACAGAGAGGGAGCTCCAGAATGAGAGGCCTCACATGTTCTGGAGTTCACCCAGACAGAGAGGGAGCTCCAGAATGAGAGGCCTCACATGTTCTGGAGTTCACCCAGACAGAGGGAGCTCCAGAATGAGAGGCCTCACATGTTCTGGAGTTCACCCAGACAGAGGGAGCTCCAGAATGAGAGGCCTCACATGTTCTGGAGTTCACCCAGACAGAGGGAGCTCCAGAATGAAAGGCCTCACATGTTCTGGAGTTCACCCAGACAGAGGAGGAGCTCCAGAATGAGAGGCTTCACATGTTCTGGAGTTCACCCAGACAGAGGAGGAGCTCCAGAATGAGAGGCCTCACATGTTCTGGAGTTCACCCAGACAGAGGAGGAGCTCCAGAATGAAAGGCCTCACATGTTCTGGAGTTCACCCAGACAGAGGGAGCTCCAGAATGAAAGGCCTCACATGTTCTGGAGTTCACCCAGACAGAGGGAGCTCCAGAATGAGAGGCCTCACATGTTCTGGAGTTCACCCAGACAGAGGAGGAGCTCCAGAATGAAAGGCCTCACATGTTCTGGAGTTCACCCAGACAGAGGGAGCTCCAGAATGAAAGGCCTCACATGTTCTGGAGTTCACCCAGACAGAGGGAGCTCCAGAATGAGAGGCCTCACATGTTCTGGAGTTCACCCAGACAGAGAGGGAGCTCCAGAATGAAAGGCCTCACATGTTCTGGAGTTCACCCAGACAGAGGGAGCTCCAGAATGAGAGGCCTCACATGTTCTGGAGTTCACCCAGTCAGAGGGAGCTCCAGAATGAAAGGCCTCACATGTTCTGGAGTTCCCCCAGACAGAGGGAGCTCCAGAATGAGAGGCCTCACATGTTCTGGAGTTCACCCAGACAGGGGGAGCTCCAGAATGAGAGGCCTCACATGTTCTGGAGTTCACCCAGACAGAGGGAGCTCCAGAATGAGAGGCCTCACATGTTCTGGAGTTCACCCAGACAGAGGGAGCTCCAGAATGAAAGGCCTCACATGTTCTGGAGTTCACCCAGACAGAGGGAGCTCCAGAATGAGAGGCCTCACATGTTCTGGAGTTCACCCAGACAGGGGGAGCTCCAGAATGAGAGGCCTCACATGTTCTGGAGTTCACCCAGACAGAGGGAGCTCCAGAATGAAAGGCCTCACATGTTCTGGAGTTCACCCAGACACAGAGGGAGCTCCAGAATGAGAGGCCTCACATGTTCTGGAGTTCCCCCAGACAGAGGGAGCTCCAGAATGAGAGGCCTCACATGTTCTGGAGTTCACCCAGACAGAGGGAGCTCCACAATGAGAGGCCTCACATGTTCTGGAGTTCACCCAGACAGAGAGGGAGCTCCAGAATGAGAGGCCTCACATGTTCTGGAGTTCACCCAGACAGAGGGAGCTCCAGAATGAGAGGCCTCACATGTTCTGGAGTTCACCCAGACACAGAGGGAGCTCCAGAATGAGAGGCCTCACATGTTCTGGAGTTCACTCAGACAGAGGGAGCTCCAGAATGAAAGGCCTCACATGTTCTGGAGTTCACCCAGACAGAGGGAGCTCCAGAATGAAAGGCCTCACATGTTCTGGAGTTCACCCAGACAGAGGGGGAGCTCCAGAATGAGAGGCCTCACATGTTCCGGAGTTCCACCTGTTTAACTCACCCTGATCTGCTGAATGGTGAAGTCGTCCTCCTCCGCACAGTGGATGTAGAAGTGCTGCGCGTTCCTCTTCAGGTCCTTGATGATCTCCACCAGGTTGGTGTAGACCTCCGGCTGCAGCTCGTGGATCAGCGAGTTCAACGTGCCCTGGTTGGAGGCGAGCGGCGGCGGGATGGCGTTCCCCTCCACGTCCTCCGGCTCGTTCCTGATGCAGATCTCGATGTGGTTGCTGCTGAACTGCACCTGGCGCCGGCCGTTACTGCTGATGCCGTCTCCGAAACCGTCCATCTCGGTTTCCGGATCGCTGGCCCGTATCGTGTCCTCCAGATAGTCCATGGAAGAGCTCGCCACTTCCCCCTCGCCGTCCGTCTGCCACGTCGCCGCTTCAGGAGGTGGGTCATCGTTCGCCGCTCTGATGCTGGAGACAAACTCGCTGACCCTGCTCGCCAAGTCGACGGCGGCGGTGGCCGTGGTGGTGTCGGGTCTGCGGGGCGTCCGGCTGTTCGTGTAGTCGGTCAGGACGCAGCTGATCTGGTTCTGCAGCGAGCTGACGTAGCGCTGGACGGGGGGACACGGGTGGTAGAAGGACACGTACTGCGAGAACCTGGACATGGGGGCGCCGGCCCGTCGCCCCGAGGGGGAGCGGGGGGACTGGGGGAACACGCACTGGGTCTGGAGGACGCTCTGGAGGTCCGAGCTGAAGGAGTCCAGGTGGAGGTTCACGATGGAGTCGATGTCCCGCGAGGGGAGGGGCGGAGACGCGAGGATCAGAACCTCCTCGTCTGAGTCTGAGGGGAGTTTGTGGGGGGAGGAGGGTTTGGGGCTGGGCTGGGGTGAGGAGGGGCAGGCGGCTGGGGAGGGCTGGTCTGGGGGTTCCTCTGGAGAGGCTTCTGTGAGGGACGAGCAGAAGAATCATTAAAATACTGTAGGGAGGCGGAGCAACCAGAATCACATCGAAACTGCAATTCACCAATAAAATCTGTCGTCACCGTGAGTATTATGTACAGTTAGGTTCATATACTGCAGGGGGAGGCAACGTCAGGCCCAAATCAGAGAGGACTTTTAACATTATTAGAGTTAAATGGAAGGAAATACTGTCAATGCTCCCGGTGAGGTCATATATGATGCACAACACTGACATGTGAAGGAAGTGCGCTCTTGTTTTAAGGAAGAAACGACATAAATCTGCTTGAATTAAGAGATTAAATCCAAGGTTTGAGTAGATTTGTTCTGGTCTTAGACGAGATAAAACCTCTAGTCGTCGTTATTCTCTTCATTCAGATCATTTTGTGTCATTTCAAGGGAAAAACAATGATTTGTCTGATTTCCAGTGGGTTTTATTCTTGTTCCGTCGGCGCTACAGCATTTGTATCTTGGATTATTTCAAACCGACTCAAATTCAACATAGAATTTGATGAATTCAAGTCATTTCTCTCATTTAAGACGGTCATTTTTACACCTGTGCTTCACTTTGGGCAAATAATCCTAATAATCCTAATAATCCTAATAATCATAATAATCATAATAATCGGCCCTCGGTCTATTTACAATAAAGAAAGTCGTCCCTCCGCTAACAAAACTAACCTCCCCCTGATAAACTGTATTTGGAAAGTGACCAAAATGTTGTTGTTTTGTTTTTAAAAGCCGTTCAGTTTCGTTATATAATATACGCCTGGTTTCAGAAATCACAGGTCTTTAAATGAAAACTCTTCTCCTCAGTAATTAAACACATAAGGCCAAACGATCGAACATTTTGATCAACCCTTTAGGCAACGGCGGCCATTTTGGATGTGCAGTAGACAAATACTTTGACTTACTCGGCCAAAGAGAAGCAAAGATTACTGCCAACAAAATCAAATAATCACGGTATGAAAGGTTTTAAGTCTGCAATGGCACTGAGGTGACATTAGGGGCGGGACAGCTGATATGTCACAATATCTTTGTGGTTGAACCTCTTGAATGAAACTTTTCAGCTTGTATTTCCTTTGTATCTAAGTATTTTGTGATTTCTCCTGCAGATGCACCCTGCCCTTGTGTCTTTGGTTTAAACACTTCACCCCCCCTGTCTCCAGTGTCTGTGTAACTGATGTGAGTGGTTCATTCTTTAAATACCTGATGTTGGTGGAACAGTGCTATATACAGCATAATATTATTTACCTTTCACATTAAACACCACAGTGTAGTTTTTATTTTCCACACACTCCCTGTCTTTGTCCTGGCTCCACAGGGGACGCCCCCTAATTACAGGTGAGCCACTATCCCACAGGTTACACAGGTGCAGCAGCAGACGGCCATTACCTGCTGTGTCCCCGGAGACCGGGGTTTCCTCATCCTCCTGTGGGGCCTCCAACGCCTCTCCTCTGTCCGCCGGGGGGTCTCGCTCTGGGGAGGACGGCGGCACCGGCTCAGGCTCAGGGGAGGGGCAGTGGGACGGGGGCGAGCTGGGATCGGGCGAGGGGCACTGGGATGGGGAGGCTGGAGGGCTGGGGTCTGGAGTGCTGCTGGGGGAGGACGGTGCCGAAGGAGCAGCAGCGCCCGAGTCCATGGGCAGGAAGGAGGCGGTCACGGGGAGGGAGGAGGCGGTCACGGGGAGCGAGGAGGTCACGGGCAGGGAGGAGGCGGTCACGGGGAAGGAGGAGGCGGTCACGGGGAGGGAGGAGGCGGTCACGGGGAGGGAGGAGGCGGTCGTCATGGAGGCGGTCGTCATGGAGGTGGCGTTTGGCGTGGGTGGTGTTTCCGCAGGGACAGACATGGCGGTCTCTGCGCAGGTGGCAGGTGTCGTGGAGGAGACTGCGGGTGGGGGTGTGGTTGTGGTTATGGGGACCAGGTGAGGCAATCGAGGATCCTGCGGGACGTCTGAGTCGTTGCGGGAGTGGCGCACCAGGGGCAGACCTGGAGGGAAAACTCAGGCTCAAAGTCAAGATCACAGTGAAAGTGGCACATCCTGCATAAAGGGCTTAAAGAGGGGGTGTTCTGCTTTAAAGAGGGGGTGTTCTGCTTTAAAGAGGGGTTGTTCTGCTTTAAAGAGGGGGTGTTCTGCTTTTGTCAGCCCCATAGCACCAGTCTATATCTCACTACAATGATGACAAACCTTCTGCTGGTCTGTAAATGCAGTAAATTAGAATAACTGCCTTGTATAAAATGTCTCTCTCAAAATGGCTGTAGTGAATGTCTTGAAATAGGCCTCTGTCTCTTTAAAGGAACAGGCCACCGTTTTTACATACTGAGATATGTTCTTACCTAACCTTAGTGGAGTTAATATATCCCCGTCTGGTCTTTGTCCGTGCGCTCACACATACGCAGCCTCTCCCACATGTCACATAGCTCCAAAAAAGCTCACGATAGAAGCTACCAAGCTCTTCCACGTGTTCCCTATTTAAATAAAGTTACGTGAAGTGTTTTCATGCAAAGTATATTTACACAGAAATGTAACATGTCGATTTTATAAGCAAATAAAAAGGGGGACTATATTGTGAGGCGTAATGATACGAGGAGCACAGCGTCCGCGCAGTAACTCCTAAAGACTTCCCCGCTCACTTCCGTCAATAACCTTTAGGAGTTACTGCGCGGACGTTTTACTCCTCGTATCATTACGCCTCACAATATAGTCCCCCTTTTTATTTGCTTATAAAATCGACACGTTACATTTCTGTGTAAATATACTTCGCATGAAAACACTTCACGTAACTTTATTTAAATAGGGAACACGTGGAAGAGCTTGGTAGCTTCTATCGTGAGCTTTTTCGGAGCTATGTGACATGTGGGAGAGGCTGCGTATGTGTGAGCGCACGGACAAAGACCAGACGGGGATATATTAACTCCACTAAAGTGAGGTAAGAACATATCTTAGTATGTAAAAACGGTGGCCTATTCCTTTAAGAACCTCTGAGCCTTTAGACACGCCCCCTCCACACGCTGTCTGTGGCATCAGTGGGGAGGGGGTTCTGCTGAGGAGCAGTGGTTGGTTACTCGGCTGGTGACCAAAGCTCGGAGGCGTCTCCAGGAGGTGGGGGCGTTCCTAGGAGGACTCAGGCAAACCTATCCCTAAAATGGCCGCCATCAGAGTTTTTACAGATTACTCAGAAATACGTGAATGTGCCAAGGCAACACTTCAGCCATGTTTTTAATGAGGGAGTGACAGAATAACAGGATGGAAAGCTGGAAAAAGTCCATTTAGCAGAATACCCCCCCTTTAAATAAACTTGAAATCACAATCTTGACACCTCAGCGCTGACAGTTTATGTTTTAGAATTTAAAATAATGTCTTACAATGTGGCTACAATGAAAAACAGGCCCTAGAGTTAGTGAAGACTTTGCCTGGGGCTCCTCCTGCAGGCAGAAGGGTTGAGCAGAACAGCTCAGACCGATACAATGTTGGATTAAGGATTTAACAACTGTGTCCAGGCAGTACAGAACGAAGCACTGACGCCTTAGAAGAAGAAACAGCCAAATTAAACAGGATTACTGTCGACTGCAGAGAACGCCTGTATCATGCAGAGTCCACCCAAACCTTGTTATCGCAATAGTTGGTGACACATTATTGATACTGCATGAAAGTCCTCCATCATTTGAGGATTACATTTGCTAACACGGCATGAATATAAATGCAGTGTAACTTCAGTTTGAGGCAGGATTTTAGCTTTGTTTTATCCTAATCTATAATAATGTAAGTCTTTGTGAGTAAAATATCTCAATAAAGTCCCAGCTTCTCCTCTTATCGTGGGGCTTTATCACAGAAGACGGAGACACTGAACTACATGAACATTTGAACACTTTAACTGTTGCTGCAGTGTTTCTCACCTGTGATGGGGATGAGGACCCAGGGTATGTCAGGCTGCGGGGGCGCCTCCTCACAGACCTCAGGGGCGGGGGTCGTCTTGGGCCTCCTCCTCGGGTCCCGGTCCCGAGGCGGTCTGGGATCTCCGCTGGGGCTGAAGCCGCCCTCCTGGCTGCTCACACTGCCCCCCTGCAGCACAAACAACACACAGGTTACTTTACTGTCATGCTTTATAACGGCCACTGGTTTAACTCCACCTGTAGGTTTAAACTGCAGCTTTGGTGACACCAGGTCAATGCAAACGGCTCTAAAGATACCGGAATAGTCTCTGTCCCCATGGTCCTCTGGCAAACAGGCACCTTAAATCTGGGCCAATCAAGGGCTACGCCAGGGGTGGGCACGTTTTCTTTATTGTATCAGAAGCCGCTGATTATTAGGATTATTATCCCAAAGTAAAGCACAACGCTGGAAAAATGACCACCTTAAATGAGATAAATGACATAAAACTGCTCGAATAAAAGTTCTATGTTGAATTTGAGTCGGTTTGAACTAATCCAAGATACAAATGCTACAGCGCCGACGGAACAGGATTAAAACCCACTTCAAATCAGACAATTTTTCACTTGAAATGACACAAAATGATCTGAATGAAGAGAATAACGACAACTAGAGGTTTTATCTCGTCTAAGACCAGAACAAATCTACTCAAACCTTGGATTTCATCTCTTAATTCAAGTAGATTTATGTCATTTCTTCCTTAAAACGAGAGTGCACTTCCTTCACATGTCAGTGTTGTACATAATATATGACCTCACTGGGAGCATTGACAATATTTCTACCTTTTTTCCTCCCATTTAACTCTAATAATGTTAAAAGTTCTCTCTGATTTGTGTGATAATGTTTCTCAAAATCATCTTGAGGGCCAGAGGTTCTGCTGGAGGGCCGGATTCCCCTGGGCTACGCCAATAGAAACTAGACACTAGCCTTGATATTGACGCCATAAAAGCCACTTGAGCAGCTTTCCAGTCTAAAAACTAACATGAGCCAAAGCTTCAGTTTCTAAACTATAGTAAACACCACCTCATCTGGGAAACTTTCCAACACGAGAAAACCCTAATGCGAGACACTGCAGGTGAACAGGGGAAAAATAAATAAATGTAGAGACGTCAGTTTGAAGCTTTTGCTGAACATCACAGATATAAATATGAGGAAAAAATGTGTTGCGTTTTTTCTGTCATTTTATGTTTTCACATAAAAATAAGGCATTTTGAGCATTAAAATGGCCAAAACTGCCTATATTTTGGGCAACGAAATCAAAATAATGAATTGATTAAATGTTATGGTTTTATTTTATTGACATGTTAGTAATTTTTTCAGAGGGATTTTGGATATTTTGTTTAGTTTTTCAATAAACTAATCATCAGTGAAAAAATCTGTAAAAACTCAAATTCCGCCTGTTTTTTTTATTTCAAAGCTGAATAAATCAGGCTAGGAATTAGATATTAAAAAATCCCTCTGAAAAAACCTTCAGAATGTTGTTGTGTCTCAGCCTGTAAAAAATGACAAAAAAATGACAAAAAAATGACCCAAAAAATGACAAAAAAATGACCCAAAAAATGACAAAAAAATGACAAAAATGTGACAAAAAAATGACGAAAAAACGACAAAAATTTGACCAAAAAAATGAAAAAAAATGAAAAAAAAATGACAAAAAAATGACAAAAAAAATGACAAAAATGTGACAAAAAAAATTACTAAAAAATTACCAAAAAAATGACAAAAATGTGACAAAATATGACAAAAAATGTGACAAAAAAATGACAAAAAACCTTCAGAATGTTGTTGTGTCTCAGCCTGTAAAGTGTGGAGTCTGTGGGAGCTTCTATAAGGGCTCAGGCTCTGCCCGAGTGCGGCTTCTCTCATTCAGAGAAAACCAGCCCTGAAGTTTTGTAGCGAGTGCTCATGCTCGGCCCGTTCTTCCACTTTTCCGCTCCAGCGTCTCGTAGGAGGAAAAACACCATATTTGGGTGAAAGCGTCATCACGGGGCCCCTTAGCAGGACACGTGGATGTCAAATCTGTCAATATTTATGAATGAAAACCCGCGGGAAAGACGGCCTTTCTACTTCCGGGTCGCCCCCACCTCGCAGACAAAACATCATCAAATAAACATCATCATTTTTATATCTGACATGAAAACTAAGATGTAAAGGGAGGAAAACAGAGACAAATCTCCACTTCCACCACTGCGGGAAACATCAATACTTTCACCTGACGCGTCTCGCATTAACACAAAAAAGAGCAACTGTCACAGGTTTTTATGGCAGAGGTACTATACGTTGGAGAGGACATGTTTTGCATAGGAGGCCTAAGACCGGTTAAACAAAGGGAACGTATTATGCAAAAATCGACTTCTGCGAGCATTAAATTTGGTTATGGTGGTTTTCCCGAGGAGTGGTTTCATGAGCGATTCAGCGTGTCTGAGGAGGAATCCTGCATTGTTCTGTGTTTGTGTGTTCCCGTTTGCAGCTGCCCAACATGAAGGTTTTACCTCAAAGTCGTCTTGCTTGCGCAGGTCGATGTCGCAGTTCGGGGGCAGCCCCAGTTTGACGGCGAGACGATCGAACGGCGAGGGTTCCTTCGGTCCCGGCTCAGGAGGGCTCGTCGCCTTCTGGCTGAGATCTTGGGGAAACAGGAGAGGATTAACCACTGTGTGTCAGACTGTGAGAAATGCCGAGGCCGCAGATAAAGAAAGGCTAGTGTAAAGATAAAGAGAGGCTGCTGTACTGTTGAGCAGAGAGAAGAGCTTTGAGGCCAGCTCAGATCCATCGTCTTGTAGATCTGTGTCCTTCAGGCCCACGGAGCCGATCAGGGAGGTGAGCGAGCTGGGGGAGGACACGTCTGCGGAAACACAAACACAAACCAAACTTCAACACTTCAAGACTAAACAGGAACCAGGAAAACTTATCACACGTAAATGTTGACTTTTTGAACATTGAAGCAACAATACATTATCTTTTATCTGTAAAGGAGGGAAATGATCCACAGTAAGTGCAGATGTTTAATCCCTATGATGGATAATGCCTGTGCTAAGTCTTGTGAATAGATACAGTAAACAAGAGAACCATTATTCAGCCCCTTCACAGTAATGATCCCGAGTGGTCTGTGAAATTAACACGGCTGCTCAATCTCCTTCTACGAGGCCTGTTCCTTAAAAGTGCGAAAAGGCAGGAAAGCCCGGCTACAAGCCTCCACAGAGCTCCTCCACAGAGCTCCACCACAGAGCTCCTCCTCCACAGAGCTCCTCCACAGAGCTCCAGAGTCCGTCAGTCATAGATCTTCCACTTTCTATTTCTGCTGTGCAAAAACCAGCGTGGTTAAAACGATGACACCTCCCCCAGCTTTGTCACATGGGTCAGACCAATTTTTAATAAAAATAAAACTCTTTGGAGCCAGGATTTTAGGCAGTTTAAACGGGCTCCAAAGCTACATTAGAATCCTGCTTCCAAAGCGTCTTTTGGAGGGTGGTGGTATTACAGCAGTGTCAGCTCCAGCCATGAGGACCAAAGAGAAGGACTTTCATCCACCCATTTCAGTGCACAGTACGGTGTGCCGGTATCTGAGAGTCTTCTCATTTTAGTGCAGTATATTTGTCCTTGGAAAGCCTCATCTAGACGCACCAGAGCCAGCAGTGCCTTTGTTTTAAGGTCAGAAGATAAATTCTTATAAAAACTAAACTGAGAGACGACCCTGGAAACCCTGCTAACACTTTGGAGACGACACTGTGGTGATTTTATGCCATTTTAAACTGAGATCACTGCAGTGTGAGGTATGTACAGGGTGCACTTCCACAGGTGCATCAGAACCTGAAACACAATTACTTTACTTTTCCCCAAAGTAAAATCTGTGGTGAATGTTCTGTAAGTATCACTTCACGTAAAATAGTGCAGAATTCCAGAAGAGTCGGGCTGTTCCATTCTCAAGCTCAAAACCTTTTCTCCAACCCTGGGCATGTAAGAGACAGCTTCACTGGCCTAGTTCTGATTATTTCAACTCTCAAACTGCCTTCACGCCACGTTATTTCATGCCAACTGTTCACTCGCCTCAGCACCAGCAAAGGCAGTTGGTCTTCAGAAGTCAGGGCTGAATTACTTTTTTTGCCTGTTCTCCTCGTGTCTGCGTAGGTTTACTCCGGGTGCTCCGGTTTCCCCTAAAACATGTACAATAGGCCTGGGTGACTGATGTGCACGTGAATGACTGACGTGTGCGGTCAGAAGCTACAGACAGGACGTAGTTTACCACCAGTGAATGTGAAACTGTCTCATGTAAAGCGCTTTGTGAGCCTGTCTGTGAAAGAGCTTTACAAAAAAAACTCCCTCTTTTTCAAAAGCACCTGAAGAAGCCTGAATAAACAATGATATAGGAATTAATTCTACCAAAACATAATTTTACGACACATAAGAACATCTATGCTACTGTTTAAACCAAACCAAAATAATAGGGATGCACCAATTACTAACTCGTGGCTAACAGTTTTCAACTTTCTGACGCCGTTTTAAGCCCAGGGGTTTATTCATCTGAAAAACTAACCCAGCGACTAAAAAGTCCTCAGAAAATCCAAAGTAAAGACATACAGCATGTTTATATTGAGGGAAATGAGCTGCAGCAGAACAATGAAAACGCTGTAGCTTCTCGCTAAGTTACTACAAACACACAAGAGAATCTACAGGAGCTGAAGTAAAGACGAAAAGAGACCATTTAAGTAACATCTCAATACTATTGTTAAATAAAAACACATAAATGAATAAAGCTCAGGCATTGGGAGCTTTAGGACATGGGCTTTTCTGTCTATGATGGACAGAGACATAAACATGTAAAATTATATTGAATGAAAATAAAATAAATCAGCAGAATTCTAATATAACTGCTCTTAAATGTGTCGCCGACTTTACTTAAGGAAATGTACATGAGTAAATTTACTAATTACAAACCAATCTGCTGTGGAAAAAGTAAGAAAATGCCTCGTACTCGTATCGGTTTTAGAAAAAGTGGTATCGGTGCCTCCCTACCAAATAATAAACAATAAAATAGCACATAAACTAACATATTAATAAATCGATAGATACATAAATAAACAGACAGTAGGTGCTTAGGGGTTCGAAAAGCACAGACTTAAAGGGACTATACGGAGTTTAAAAATGTTAAAACTAGGGCTGCTCGATTATTGAAAAAATAATAATCACGATTATTTTTGTCATAATTGAAATCACGATTATTCAAACGATTATTTGTTGCCTTTAAAAAAATCCATCAAGAAAGTGACAAAAATCCATCAAAAAAAGACAAAAATCCATCAAAAAAATTACAAAAATCCATCAAAAAAGTGACAAAAATCCAGCAGAAAAGTGACAAAAATCCATCAAAAAAATTACAAAAATCCATCAAAAAAGTGACAAAAATCCAGCAGAAAAAAGACAAAAATCCATCAAAAAATGACAAAAATCCATCAAAAAAGTGACAAAAATCCAGCAGAAAAAAGACAAAAATCCATCAAAAAAGTGACAAAAATCCATCAAAAAAGTGACAAAAATCCAGCAAAAAAGTGACAAAAATCCATCAAAAAAGTGACAAAAATCCATCAAAAAAGTGACAAAAATCCAGCAAAAAAGTGACAAAAATCCAGCAGAAAAGTGACAAAAATCCATAAAAAAGTGACAAAAATCCAGCAAAAAAGTGACAAAAATCCAGCAAAAAAGTGACAAAAATCCAGCAAAAAAGTGACAAAAATCCAGCAAAAAAGTGACAAAAATCCAGCAAAAAAGTGACAAAAATCCAGCAAAAAAGTGACAAAAATCCAGCAAAAAAGTGACAAAAATCCAGCAGAAAAGTGACAAAAATCCATAAAAAAGTGACAAAAATCCATCAAAAAAGTGACAAAAATCCATCAAAAAAGTGACAAAAATCCAGCAGAAAAAAGACAAAAATCCATCAAAAAAGTGACAAAAATCCATCAAAAAAGTGACAAAAATCCAGCAAAAAAGTGACAAAAATCCAGCAGAAAAAGACAAAAATCCATCAAAAAAGTGACAAAAATCCATCAAAAAAGTGACAAAAATCCAGCAGAAAAAGACAAAAATCCATCAAAAAAGTAACAAAAATCCATAAAAAAGTGACAAAAATCCAGCAGAAAAAGACAAAAATCCATCAAAAAAGTAACAAAAATCCATAAAAAAGTGACAAAAATCCAGAAAAAAAGTGACAAAAATCCATCAAAAAAGTGACAAAAATCCATCAAAAAAGTGACAAAAATCCATCAAAAAAGTGACAAAAATCCAGCAGAAAAAAGACAAAAATCCATCAAAAAAATTACAAAAATCCATCAAAAAAATTACAAAAATCCAGCAGAAAAAAAGACAAAAATCCAGCAGAAAAAAGACAAAAATCCATCAAAAAAGTGACAAAAATCCAGCAGAAAAATGACAAAAATCCATCAAAAAAATTACAAAAATCCAGCAGAAAAAAGATAAAAATCCATCAAAAAAGTGACAAAAATCCATCAAAAAAGTGACAAAAATCCAGCAGAAAAAAGACAAAAATCCATCAAAAAAGTGACAAAAATCCAGCAGAAAAAGTGACAAAAATCCATCAAAAAAGTGACAAAAATCCATCAAAAAAGTGACAAAAATCCATCAAAAAAGTGACAAAAATCCATTAAAAAAGTGACAAAAATCCATCAAAAAAGTGACAAAAATCCATCAAAAAAGTGACAAAAATCCATCAAAAAAGTGACAAAAATCCCCAAATCCAAAAATTTGAAAAAAAAAAATTACAATCGTTTTTTTGCGATTATGCTTATTTTGTAATCGTTTACTGTTGTAATCGAAATCGTAATCGGATTTCGATTAATTGCACAGCCCTAGTTAAAACCAAGTATTTTCATCCCCCACATGATCCAGCCATGTCTGATGTGCAGAATGAGCCCAGACCTGCCTCTAAAATCCTGCCCTGTCACTCAAGAAACATCACATTTTGGCACATGAGACTAACATGACATGAGGATAAGATGGGAGCGTCCTCACCGCTGGCGTCCTGCTGCTGCTCGCTCAGGCGCTGCACTTCTTGCGATGCCTTCAGGTGCTTGATGGCCCTCTGCGCCGTCTCCTGCTCCAGCCTCTTCCTCTTGGCTCCGCTCCTCATCTCCGTCTCCACCTCCTTCTCTGCGTTTCTCTTACACGAAAGAACCAAGTCTATCAGCTGCTGCATCTGAGTCACAAGAGCCAGCGTTTAGGGCCCGTCCCAGACCAGCGTGGGGAAGAATGTTTAAATATGTCCCTGGTTTAGCCCTGAGCTCGCCCTGTTACCTCCTTCTTTAGTCTGTAGAGGCGGCAGAGTTTATCCTGACAGGCACACGGGTAAACACACACGTCTCACACTTAACACAGTTAAAACACATGAAGAAACCCTTGTGGCTGCAGTGTGTGTGAGGGGAAACTGCTCAGGAGACCGAGGATGGAGAAGCTGAAGAGACGACCGAGGAGGAGCTGCAGGTAAAAGGAGCTAAACATTTTCATGGGAATTCATGGGATTTAATGGGAGTAAACACAACTGAAGGCTGCTCCATTTTGTGTCGTCTGAGCAGCAGGGTTTGAAGAGGACAGTGCTTTAGGTTTAGGCTGTGTCCAAAGAGTTACTGGTCTTTTTCAAGCTTTCCATCCTGTTATTCTGTCACTCCCTCATTAAAAACATGGCTGAAGTGTTGCCTTGGCACATTCACGTATTTCTGAGTAATCTGTAAAAACTCTGATGGCGGCCATTTTAGGGATAGGTTTGCCTGAGTCCTCCTAGGAACGCCCCCACCTCCTGGAGACGCCTCCGAGCTTTGGTCACCAGCCGAGTAACCAACCACTGCTCCTCAGCAGAACCCCCTCCCCACTGATGCCACAGACAGCGTGTGGAGGGGGCGTGTCTAAAGGCTCAGAGGTTCTTAAAGAGACAGAGGCCTATTTCAAGACATTCACTACAGCCATTTTGAGAGAGACATTTTATACAAGGCAGTTATTCTAATTTACTGCATTTACAGACCAACAGAAGGTTTGTCATCATTGTAGTGAGATATAGACTGGTGCTATGGGACTGACAAAAGCAGAACACCCCCTCTTTAAAGCAGAACACCCCCTCTTTAAAGCAGAACACCCCCTCTTTAATGCAGAACACCCCCTCTTTAAAGCAGAACACCCCCTCTTTAAAGCAGAACACCCCTTCTTTAAAGCAGAACACCCCCTCTTTAAAGCAGAACACCCCCTCTTTAATGCAGAACACCCCCTCTTTAAAGCAGAACACCCCCTCTTTAAAGCAGAACACCCCTTCTTTAAAGCAGAACACCCCCTCTTTAAAGCAGAACACCCCCTCTTTAAAGCAGAACACCCCCTCTTTAAAGCAGAACACCCCCTCTTTAAAGCAGAACACCCCCTCTTTAAAGCATTTTGAGAAAGTTTAGTCCTCGTAAAGCTCCTCCATCTTCACCACGTGCTTCACTTTTCTCTGCCAGCTCAAGGTACGAGACGTGGAGTAAAGATGTTTGTTTATTGCCCATGGAAGAACTTTGCTAATTCCTCAGATTAGCCTTGAGTCGTCGTGCATGTTTGTTCATCCCCTGCTCTTCTCTTGCAGCAAACGCAGGCCTATACTAAATGTATGTGATGCAGGAGAACAGCCTCGCTTCAGCCAGGTGCACTGGTCTGTAAAGATGCCTCCCTCACACTGCCTTATCCCTCGTACTGAAACCCCCCCCCCCACACACACGGGCTCTTGTACCTTCTGATCCGCCTGTAAGTGCCCCCTCTGAGGCTCCGCTCTCAGGCCGGGTCTGGCCTCGCTCAGTCTGACACACAGCGACTGCACCAAGGCCCTGACCCGGGACAGCTGCAGCAGGTACGGGGCCGGCGCACACAGGTACGGCCTCAGACACGTGTCCAGGCCCAGTCTGTGGAGCTTCGGCACCGGGTACTGCCTCCCGGCCTGGTCCAGCTCGGGCTCGTACTTCCCCATCGGGTACGGACGCAACTGGGGGGAGACAAAGCAGGGGAACGTCAAAGTGGGTTTTCACAATGTTAAAGTGGATCAAATAATGTGTAAGGACGGGCTGCTCTTTCAAGAATATCGGATGTTGCTTGGAGCGCCCTCGGCTGGCAGCAGGAGGAACTACTCATGATAAAAAATATGAGTAATTCTTCCTTTCGATCACGCTAACATGCTCAATGCAGTTAGTGGCACTCGTATTTATTGTGGTTGTAATGAGAGTAAAACAAAAAACAATATTTTGACAAAAAATTGACAAAAAAATAACAAAAAATTGACAAAAAATGCAAAAATGTGACAAAAAACCGACAAAAAAATGACCAAAAAAATGACAAAAAAATGACAAAAAAATGACAAAAAATTGACAAAAAATTTACAAAAAATCCAAAAATGTGACAAAAAAATGACAAAAATTTGACAAAAAAATGACAAAAAATGACAAAAAAATGACAAAAAATGACAAAAATTGGACAAAAAATGACAAAAATTGGACAAAAAATGACAAAAAATTGACAAAAAAATGACAAAAAATGGACAAAAAAATGACAAAAATTTGACAAAAAATTGACAAAAAAATTACAAAAAATTGACAAAAATACGTGATAAAAATTTACAAAATAATGACAAAAAAGCTACAAAAATGAGTTGAATACCCAACAAAAAAATGATGGTTAAAAATCGGATAACGTGAGGAAAAAGATCCTCTCAGTTCAGCCGGGAGTTAAGAGGTTAAAGGGGAAAAAAGAAACATTCACCATAAAGACTGTTAAAAGTTTGAGCATAAATCAGCACTACTCGGGTTGTTCTAATGGATAATGGAAGAAATTAACGACTCTACAGAATGGACTTATGAGACCAAGGAAATACTAAATGTTTTCAGTCAAACCAAGTCAAAGGCCCGAAAACTGATTTAGTTTTTATTACAAACAATGAAGGAGGAATCAGCTTCACAATATATCACAAGGACACGTTTATATTTATGTCTGCAGAGTCACTAAGAGATGCCACAAAACTAACCCTAATGTCAGAGGTTTACAAGTTTAATTTAGTTCCACCACTTGAGAGGTAAAGTGCCTTTAACCCTCAGAGCCATTTTAGGTGATTTTCGCCTGGAGTAGTTGCCATTAGTAGTTGCTTTTCATGCCAGTAAACACATCCCCTTTCAATGGACCCTTCTTTTTTTTCTCAGGACAACCTGGACTTTGAAAATAAACAAGATTTAGTTGGTTTTAAAGGATGTAAAAAAACGTTGTAAGAGAAATACCAAAGAAACATTTAGGCAGATTTTTCTTGACTGCTAAAAATGGTCAGAAACACATATAACAATATCTGTTTCCAGGCCCCTGTGGACCACGGAGCCCGATCATTTGACCCAGCTTTAGCGCAGTATTTTCATATTTTTACGGTGAAATAGCGTTGGTTTACTTACAAACTCGTTCTCCTCCGCCGTAAACCAAACAAATGCCTTTAGCGCCTCAACATGATAGCCCGGCATCCAGACTAATCTCCGATGTTTATTAATGAATAAACAGGAGACTAGTCTGGCGACCCTGTCGTAGAAAAGCTACTGCTGGAGGCGGGACTAATGTGGGACGACCGAAGCGCAGCAGCCAATGAGAACAGAGCGGATGTGACGACAGAAACAGAGACAAGAAAGTTGTATCATTGGGACGTTAACAATGGCGCTCCTGCCACACGGAGTTCAGGAAATGACTTCTGTCGTTCATGTCAGAAACACTTAAGAATACAAGCATACGGAGCATTACGGGAAGCTTGTGTTGAAAAACTACAAAACAAAGGCAACAACGTGACGCCCGTTCAGGGAGCTGCTCTGATTGGTCGGTAGGCTCCATATCGCTGCGTCACTTCCTTTGAAAGCGCAATGGAGTGTTGCCAGACCCTCTTCTGTAAAGAAGCTGAGTCTGGTTGGCGAGACTATCAAGATGAAGCATTTCCACAACACGGGAAGTTGTATGTGAGGCTTTTTCTGGTTGAACCCATGAAACCAGCGAGCACCATGTGACTGAAGGGGGCGCCAAGTGTCTGATCATAGAACCATCAACGATTCCATGAAATCTCCAATTACCATGTTGAACCTTTTGGGACCATTTCCATCTTGTAACCTTTACTGTGCTGTAAATGAAGGCGTTCCCGATTCCCGTGTCTATTGTTATTGTGCAGATGTTCTGGTGTTGATGCCTCGTACAGGTGTTGATGCCTCGTACAGGTGTTGATGCCTCGTACAGGTGTTGATGCCTCGTACAGGTGTTGATGCCTCGTACAGGTGTTGATGCCTCGTACAGGTGTTGATGCCTCGTACAGGTGTTGATGCCTCGTACAGGTGTTGATGCCTCGTACAGGTGCTGAAAGCCTCCACACCTTTGTGCTTTGTTCTCTTACCACGCCCTCCTTGATGCCGGTGATGTACTCTTTGGCGTGCTGCTCCACCCCCGTCGACAGATCCGGGGGCAGGTTGGTCCTGGCTTTCCCCAGAGCGAAATGAAGAGCCGGGACAAAGTGGTTCAAACCGGGCATCACCCTGTCAGCAGAGACCGAGTCTGGAGACGGCTCGGGGCAAACGGACTGAGGAGCTGAGGAGAAGGAGACGACACAACCAATGAGGATTTGAAAAAAGAAATCAAACATCTTCACAAAGAGTTTCACAAAGAGGGCGAGACTCACTGGACTTGGAGCATCTGCTCTCCGGAAACACAAACAGAGCATGCAGACTCCTCTTCCAGTTCTCTCCTCGCTCTGAAACAAAACAAAGCCTCTTTAGAAGCTGAACGCCAAAGGGGATGTTGATGCACATACCGTGAGTGGAGGCCATCTGAACACTGGAGAGCAGGAACAGGAAGCCCCTCTCTGTCAGCGGAGCCACCATCACCTAAAACAGAATCAGATTTATTTCATTTATCTCTTATAAAACTGTGAGAAAGCCGGGCTACGGACATGTGACTGACCACAGCTTTGCTCTCCAGCTCCTGCAGCAGTTTGGTCACACTCAGCATGGAGCGACTCCGGTCCACCACCTCCAGGAGACTGCAGTGGAACCCGTCCTTCTCCACTGCAGCGACAGAGCAGGATGAGGAAGATGTTTTGAATGTAATGTGATAACAGAGTCTTGGATAGATAAGACAGTGAGCTCTGACCTTCCTTACTGCTGTTGTTGTAAAGGTTGTAGGAAAACAGACTTTGGGGAAGTCGCCTCGTCGCCTGGTTCCATCTCATCACACACTTTAGGTCCAGCTTTTCAGGCCTGGGATAAACCACAAGAAGTGTTTTACGTGTTCAACTTGCACCGCGTGAAAAGTAACTGCTCACACTTCCAACATTCCCCTCAACTATATTGAAATAAAACAAGGTTTAGCTTTGTTGAGAAATGTAACCATAAAATGTGCTTAACCAATGTTTTAAATGCATTAATGATTATGCTTAACATTGCAGACACTTGGGAGGTTTAGAAACTGCAACCTGCAAACACTTGCTCTATGCCTGTTCTTGTAACCATGTTGAAGAAAAAACAGGAACTAATGTAGACGCTGAACTTCCTGCCATTCAGAGAAAAGTCTGCAAGGTGTGAACAAAGCAACATCAAGTGTGCGAGGTCAAGGAGTCAGATATACGTGATGGAAGAGCACCAAGGAGGAAGACCCTGCACCGCCTCTTCATGCACATTCAGTATCATCATTGTATAAATACATGAGCGCAGGGAGATGTGGACGTGCACGTATTGTTGACAGGGAAAGACAAGCGCTCAGGTCATGTTGTATTAGAATTATAATTGTATAGGGAATAAACCTTTCTTGATTAATTGATTGAATATTGTCCTCTTTTCTCCAATAGGTCAAGGTCAAGGTCAAATGTATTTATAAAGCACATTTACAACAACTATCGCTGCCCAAAGTGCTGTACACAGGCAATACAAGGTTTCAACAAAGTTAAAATACATTACATAACAAACAAAAGCAATGATAATAACCACCAAAGAAAATCAGCTCAGCTTGTGTTGAAGGCCAGTGCAAACAGATGGGTTTTCAAAAGAGATTTAAAAACATTCAAAGACTGAGCTGTTTTAACGCTCAAGGGAAGACTGTTCCAAAGTGTGGGCGCTGCAACAGCAAAAGCTCGGTCACGCCTAGTTTTCATCCGAGATCGCGGAACAACTAGCAGCATTTGATCTGCTGACCTCGTCGTCCTCTTTGGGACATAAACAGACAGAAGCTCTGACAGGTAAGACGGGGCCATTCCATTTAAACACTTAAAAACCATCAGTAGGATCTTAAACTGGATCCTGTAGCTCACTGGGAGCCAGTGCAAAGACACCAGAACAGGAGTAATATGCTCATATCTCCGTGAGTCAGTGAGTAATCGTGCAGCGGCGTTTTGGAGCAGCTGCAGGCGATGGATGGAGGCCTGGGACAATCCATAATACAAAGAATTACAGTCGTCCAGCCGGCACGAGATCAGGGCATGGACTACACGCTCTAGGTCCGCATGTGGTAGGTAGGGTTTTACTTTGCTCAGAAGGCGCAGCAACAATAAACAATAAACAATAAACGAACACGCTGACAATCTGCCGACCGCTTCTACTGGTGTGAAAAAAGATTAAAGCATCGAAAGCAGGAACTGAAAGGAAATCTTAAATCTTTATATTCAAGTTTTGATGTTGGAATAAGTGGAAGCTCTGATCACCCGAGACGGCGACAGGGGCTTAAAAGAATATTTACTTAACTTGAAAAAAACAGCGTGTGTGTCGCTCTGACCTTCATCAGTCTGTCTGTCTGATGAAGGTCAGAGCGACCGACGTCAGAGCGACCGACACGTTTCTGCGATAAGAGCAAAGTGTGGAGTGAGACTGTGTGCTCATCAACATTTAAAAAATTAGATTAAATTTAAAAAATATATAAAACAAGGGGGAAAAAATTAGAACAAATGAAAAAATTGGGGGAAGTTTGGGAAACATTGGGGAAATATTTCGAAAACTGTGGAGGAAATCATAAAATGTAGATGGGGAAAAATATGGAAAATTTGAGACAAAACATGAATCTTTTTTTAAACGGGGGGGGGGGGGGGGGAAATACGAAACCCCTTTGTAATTAAGGGAAGTCACTTGTTTCACCCCAAATAAATGATACAAATGCAAAACAAAAACCTAAATGTACATGAGCAATAATCTCTGTATCAGCTGCACTTTATTCCCTCCTGACGTCCTGCACTCGGAACTTTACACCCGACATTTTACTCACATGACCTGCTCGAGTTTTTACCCTGTTTTTATTGTTGTTGTTCACCTACTGTTGTATTTCTGCTGCTCGTTGTACATGGGAGACCTCGTGTTTATTCTATTTTACTGGCTGCACATTTTCCCGTCTGTTTTTGCACAACTCTGAGTGATCTTCTCGAACGCCGACTGGAACAAGTGAATTTCTCCTTTGTGAGATCAATAAAGGATTATCTTATCTTATCTTAAATAGAAGGAAAATCTGTTTTATCATTCTATATTGGGCTGGACGATATGGACCAAAAGTCATACATATCCTGATATATTTTGGTTGAATGTCGATACACGATATACTGTATATCCCGATATTATTTCCGCAAAGTGAGAGCTGTGAAATTAAATGTTAAGTCAAAATCAGAGCCAAATACGAGAGGCTTTATAGAAAACTCACTATAAAATGCAAACATAAACACTCACACAATAAAAATAGCCTAGAAAATAAAATAGGGCCGCATTTATATATAAAGAGATAACAAAATGAAGTGCTCAGTTTAAGAATAAGATTGTTGATTCTTAAAAGCTCATCTGAATTTGAAATATCCCGATATGCACGATATGGTTTAATTCCATATCTCACTTAAAAATAAACCGATATATCGCCCAGCCCTTGTTCTATATGACAAATCATTTATCAAAAAAAGGATTGTTCAGGAATCGGCCTCGAAGAAAACGTAACAGTTCCAGCCCTGACTATAAGAACAGATCACAAAACACAGAAGGCAATGAGTTTAAAACTAAACAGCGGTTAAAGTGATGATATGTAACTCCACAGACACCAGACAAATAAAAACAGTCTGATCTTCACAGCTCTGGCTTTGGCTCAGGTTCGTACTCACAGTTTCAGAGGCAGAAATGGAGGAGACGCCGATCGCAGTGAAACCTGGAACAGCACTCGGTCGTCTATGACCAGGTCCCCGCTCCAAACCGTGAACTCTGTGCGGGAAGCAAAAGCTTTAGAACGTAATGTTGAAAACCTCTTCACCCCCACCTGGACCCGGCACTTTTTCTCCAGTTTAACCAAATCTAAAAGCTTCAAAAAAAATAAAGTGCAGCAAAAAATGAGACGAAAACAAGGATGAAAATGCGACAAAACGGCGACAAAAACGTGATGGAAAAATGACAAAAAATGTGCAAGATA
Source organism: Gobius niger (assembly GCF_951799975.1). Lineage (NCBI taxonomy): Eukaryota > Metazoa > Chordata > Actinopteri > Gobiiformes > Gobiidae > Gobius > Gobius niger. The sequence continues at coordinate 40,936,876 of NC_136856.1, read as the reverse complement.
AAAGCGACAAAAGAGAAACAAAAAAAGTGAGAAAAAGCGATGAAAAAAACAACAAAAAATGACGATAATGCGGCAACAACGGCAGGAAAATCCTCCGTTTTGATTAAAGCTAAACTGGAGAAAAAGCACTTGGTTCAGGCCCCCCCGCCGAAGGTTATGCCCATTCTACCCCCCTAGTGGAGAAACTATGGCGAGTGTTTTTACTTGGATTAAGCTTAGCGAAAAACAAAAACGCTCCCGTCTCACTCATTTAAACTAAGACGCTAAAAACAGCCATTGAAGAAGATTCAAAGATTACTCAAAGATGTGACAGGTGTGTTTTTGATGATTACATTTTAAAGCAGTACTAAGTAGCTCATGCCCCTAGAGGCCATAAGCGCAACTGCAGGTGTCGTAGCAAGTTACGATTTTTTAACTTATTGTCTTGGAGAGTAAATACTACGCTGACAGAAAAGACAGAGAGGGTTACTGTGCATCCAGTTACACAATGGAAATATTTCTTTTCACTCAAACTTGGCTGTAAATACTGTTTAAGTGACGCTAGCCCGCTGTTAGCTTTGCCCGTTAGCATGTTAGCTTCGTCTTCGTGATTCCATTAGTGTGTATTGCTTTCTCCGGACCGGTGGCAGTCAAGTTCCCAACATGGTTTTCTGTCCAGAGACACCAGGGGGCGATGAAAGACCCTCCCCCCACAGGGACTACGGGGAGGGTTTATTACGGTAAACACAGCACATTTTGCCTAATACACCCCCTTTAAAAGGAACAGGCCACCGTTCTGAAGCATGTTCTTACCTGAGCTTAGACGAGTTGATACGTACCTGTCTGGTCTTTGTGTGTGCCCTCAGTTAGCATACGGCCTCCCCCAATGTGTTCCTATAGCTCCAAACGGGGATAAGCTGGACGTGACCGCGCTTTTCCACAGCACAAAGACCAGACAGGTACGTTTAAGCTCAGGTAAGAACATATCTCAGTGTGGAAAACGGTGGCCTGTTCCTTTAAAGCAGCACTAAGTAACTCATGCCCCCAGAGGCCACAACCGCCACTGCAGGTGTCGTACATGTTACGGTTTTTAACTCATTAATCGTCTGTGAGAGTAAATCCTACGCTGACAGAAAAGACAAAGGGACAGAGGGATGTTGTTCATCCAATTACACAATGGAACTCATTTTTTTCACTCAAACTTGGCTGTAAATACTGTTTAAGTGGTGCTAGCCCACAGTTAGCTTTGCCCGTTAGCCTGTTAGCTTCTTCGTGACGCTATTAGTGTGTATTGGTGGCTCCTATCCGGAGGCAGGGAGGTTGCAATTGTGGTTTTATGGCCAGAGACACCGGGGGAGATGAAAGAGCTACGGCACTGATCGCTAACAGTGGAGTGGCTTCATTTGCCGTCCACATGTGACTGTTCGGTCGCTACACCCTGGACACCCTGGACACCCTGGAGACCCTGCACACCCTGGAGACCCTGGAGACCCTGGACACCCTGGACACCCTGGAGACCCTGGAGACCCTGGAGACCCTGGAGACCCTGCCCTTGTGCTGCTTACCTTGGCTCTTCTCCGACAGCAGACTGTTCGACCTGTCAAACAAACGTTTCAGCATCATTAGACTTGGATCTTTGCTTCTGATGACGTCCAGGTGAAACGTTACCTGAGAGGCGCCATGGGTTTGCTGGCGAGCGCCGTGTCTTTGCCTTTGAACTGGAAGGAGACCACGGCGTGCGGACAGACCTGCCGCGGGCGCTGCCGCAGCTCGTCGAAGGAGTACTCGTAAAAGTAATGCTGGGACACAGAAACATTCAGGTAAACATCAGCGTGGGGAGACTTACATTTGGATGTGAACGCAGAGGAACAGGCGGAACAGGCGGCACCTGCGTGAGCTCGAAGGCTCGGTACGACATGACGGACGTGACTTTGCTGATGTTCTTGGACAGATGGGAGTCGAAACGAGGCGTGGGATCCAGAAGATTCTTCATGTTTTCATAGATGCTCTTGACCTTCCCCTGAGAAACATTTAAAACAACACTGGTCACTTATCGTCAGGTCCTCATATCTCCACATGATACGAGTGGTTTAGAGCTACAGTTTTGTATTCTACAGACTTTAGTGCATTGTTTCAATCTTTTCCGGAGCATTTACAGCATTGAAAACGGCAGTCACATCGGTCTGATCTTTTGCTTTTGTTTTCTACTTTTACCTTCTCGGATTTACTCAAAAAACACTGTCATTTCTGGATTATAAACGGCTGCTTTTTCCCCAAACTCTGACCCATGAAGCCTAGACAACGATGCGGCTAATGTACACATTTTTAGCCTGACCAGTTGTCCTGAAGTTCAGCTCTTTTTCCTACTTCCACCCAATGGCCGCTGGCTGCTCTGCTTTATGCCCACGACACTGGAGGGCGCCATTGCTGTAGTACCTCCATATTGGCGCTCGTCCCCCATTGAAAAGCATTGGAGTTTAGACACGTTAAAACAACTTTAACGCCTGGTTTCTGTTTGTTCCACACTAGACTAGGCTTGATCTTCCTCCTGAGATAACGCTGGGTTATTCACAGTTGAAGAGGGGGGGTGGAGAGGCCGGCGCTTTAATACCGGCGCTTTCTCTCAGAACAGTTTTAGCTCAGTCGGCTAAATAAGTATTCCGGTGTCCATTTAGTGCGGAAACGTATGGAAAGGCAGCGCGAGGCTTGTGGAAAAACGAGAAGGGGATGAAGCGGCAAAGAGGAGGGGCACTTGAGGGGCAGTCTCGGTCCAGGTGGGGGCGCTCTCATGTTACAACATGGACCTGCGGCTTATAGACGAGTGCGGCCTGCGTATCAGTGGTTTCGCTAGGGATCATTTCTTCTTTCCTTCATTTTGACGGACAGGGTTAAAAAAAAAAAAAATCCGTCATGAGCTATTTTTTTTTGTCCTGCATGGTGGTTTTCCTCCCTGTGTTGTTGTTAGCGCCAGGGTCAGGAAAGTTAGCTAGCGAGCTACTAATATGTCTTATACCTAACTCTTGAGATAACGCCGCTGTTCAGAGCTCACCTTGTGCTGAAGCAGAACAGCGGTTCAGAAGCCTCGACATCCTTTGCCCTGGTTTTGTTTAGTAGAAAAGTCTAAAACTCTTCAGGAGCAGATCAACGGAGCTCAAACAAACTCTGATTACTTCAGCTGCTGAGATGATTGTTTCTGTTCCCTTCGCATTTCACTAAAGGCTCAGGCTTTGGTCTGACATAACAACATCAGCGCTGTGTGATGATGTCATCAGGCCGCGCGGCTCTGTTGGACAGGTGTGAGGGCTGGCCAGCAGGGGGCAGGTGTCCCTATAGGACTAGTTTTTAATGTCCAAAGAAATGTAGTCCATAGTTGTTTTTTTTAAATAATAATAAAAATTAATAAATAAAATAAAGATTTTTTTAAGGCAACAAATAATCGTTAAATTATTACTAAAATAATCATGATTATTATTTTTTCTATAATCGACAGCCCTAAGACGCAGTGTTAAAAACAGCAGCATATTCCGTAAATGACGGAGGATTTTTGGTTAATGTAACCTCTGCCGTGTATGCACTGCTTCTTTTTTCTTTTAGGATTGAGTTGGTGCGGCTTATATCAGGTACATCAAGAGTCCGGAATCCACGGAATGTGTTCTGTTGCTGTACTTCGGGGTTTGGATGAAAACTACAGCCGTCTCCACTTGTACTGAGAGAAACGTCACTTTCCCCCAATGGCTGCGCTGCTTTGTGACGACGACACTGGGGGCCGCCATTGCTGTAGTGCAGGCAAACGGGGAGGTGTGAGGAGGAGACGTCTAAATCTGGACCTTTACATCCATTACATCCTAGAAGTTAGCTTATGATGAGTCTTACTTAAACTCTCTGATGGCATTGTGTGATCTATACTTGTGTATTAAAGACTGCCTCTAAAAAGGTTGAGTTCTGCATAGTTTAGTTATCTGCACGGAATACTGGGTTGCGCCACTAGGGGTGCGCTAGCACGTTATCCAAAGGCAGCAGCACAGTTCAGATGCAGCACGGACTTCTCTTTTGTGTGTGTGCGTCCATAAACGTGAGTAACCTCGTTTGCATCATATTGTAGTAATGTTTTCTGCCTTAAGTTGTAGTTTCATGGTGTTTTGTGCAGTTTTAGTTGTGTCCAGAGTACTTTCCTTTTGCCTGTAAAACCTGCCACTCGCCTCGTGGTGTCAATTAAGGCTCGTTAAATATGTTCCAAACTTAAAACACAGTTTATACTGCTATCTTTCAGTTTGTATCACTTCCTAATTACATCGTGTATATTAAAGTTGGGTGCATGATTTAGTTCTTAGTTTAACAGGTAAATTATACTGCATGTAGGTCTATCAGCCAGGCGACAAGCTCGTGCCTTTCATGACTGTTATTGACTTGTTGCACAATGTGGCTACGCTAGCTCCTCTGAGCTGAAGCTGTGGGCGCGAGTACTTCCTGTTTGCATTAATTTCCATTAAGATGAGCTTAGACCAGTGAGTTCCTGGTAGAAATATTTCCATAGAGGAGACGTTTGTGTTTATAAGGATCAGTGAGTTTGTCTTGAAGCTAAAGGCTAATTTAAACTCTAACTCCCGCCTGAACCCAGAGGATCTTTTTCCTCACGTCATCACTTTTTTTTTTCCATCATTTTTTTGTTGGGTATTCAACTCATTTTTGTAACTTTTTTGTCATTTTTTTGTCACATTTGTTTTTATTTTTTCGTAAAAAAATTTTATCAAATTTTTGTCTTTTTTTAGTCACATTTTTGAAATTTTTTTTGTCAAAATTTTGTCCTTTTCTGTCAATTTTTTTTGGTCAAATTTGTATCACATTTTTGTCCTTTCTTTCGTCAATGTTTTATCGCATTTTGGTCATTTTTCGTCATTTTTTTAATAAAACTTTTGTCTTTTTTTTTGGTCACATTTTTGCCTCTTTTTCATCAATGTTTTCTCACTTTTTTGTCCCATTTCCATCATTGTTTTCGTCTCAGTTTTGTCGCTATATTCACAGCTTTTTCCCAGAAGCTTTCGGATTGGGGTAAAGCCAAACTGGAGAAAATGTGCATTACACAATTTGAAATAATGCCTTTTTATGTATATTTCTTGATAGCATGTTAGCCTTTAGCTTCAAAACAAACTATCAATCCTTCATGATCACAGGCGTCTCCTCTGAACTCGTTACATCATGATTTGAACACACAGTAAATGATCATCGACCGGGAACTCATCGCCCACAAGGTAATCTTTAGACAATATGATTATTATTCCAGGAAAAGAATATAGACAGGAAGTACTGGCGCTCACACCTTCAGGTCAGAGGAACTAGCATACGTCGTACCGTGCAACAAGCCAATTGTGGTAATTCTTATCTGTATAATTGAGTCCACTTGTAATATATGTTTGTATCTTTTTCTGTGTGTCTTGTAGGAAACCACACACGTACACACACTCTCAAGCCTACCAACTTATACCAACTAATGGAAGTCTAAATAAACGGACCGTTCAAATACCTTTGCTGTGGACATTGGCCTCTCTTTCTACTCACCTGAACATATAAATTCAAGTTCTAACCCCTGTATTGATTGCTAACGATCACACGAACCTCCATACAGTCCTTCCTACAACTTGCGTGACTTTACCTTGATGACTTTGCAGATGAGGATTTCCCCCGTGGCTCCTGGCGTCAGCGGGTTTATCTGCAGAAGGTCTGAGCACCTGGACAAGTAAACTCCTGAGGGAAACACCAACGCACCATTAAGTGGAGACGAAGGACTTCTCACTCTAGTCGTTAGTAAAGACGCGATTTGTTTGGGTAAATCCGTTCTTGAAGCTCGTACCTTTCACCGGGTTCCCGAGGACTGTGATCCTGCTCTGCCCGATGAACAGGCCTTTCTCACACAGAGACTGGAGCTACAAAACACACAAGCCTCAGCCGTCAAACACACATTACACACAGCGGAGGGAGGGGGGGGGACGGAGACCGGGCGCACACACTAATGGAGAACCTTTACCCTGTAGGAGTCCACAGACATGAAGCAGTAGCTCTCCTCCAGCTCCTTCTCTGTCCTCCCATCGGCCTTCAGTTCTTTACGCTTCTCCACGAACTGAAACGAGAGCAGTTTTGTCTTTCATTCACTGATGAACGCGTGATTCAAATGTCACAGCAACGTCGCACTGCAGTCTTTTCATCCAAGAGCAATGTGTACAGACGCTTTCAGTTTACAAGTCCCACTACTCTGGATTTAGTTTTGTGCATTTTCTCCTTTTTCATTTATTTTATTGTATTTATAACATGTTTATTATTCTTGTTACCACAGCTTGTGTCCAGCTTATGTGAATACTGTCGCTGTAAACTGTTAACACAATAAAATGATATTGAACATTTCTCTCTGTCAGGCCTTTGCAGAATGAAATGACAATCTGTACGTCGGTCAATCTCAATAATCCATCTGGGAACTCATTATTATGAACCTGGAGGAAGGCATGTGTTTTTGTTTAAGCTCAGGTTTGTATAAAGGTGTGTCTAAGTTCACAATTCAGCCACATGTATTTGATATGGCTGTGCAATTAATCTAAATCCGATTACGATTTCGATTACAACAGTAAACGATTACAAAATAAGCATAATCGCAAAAAAACGATTATAATTTTTATTTTATTTTTTTTCCAAAAAAAAATTTTTTTTAAATCTTTTTTCAAATTTTTGGATTTTTGGATTTTTGTCACTTTTTTTAATGGATTTTTGTCACTTTTTTGATGGATTTTTGTCACTTTTTTGATGGATTTTTGTCACTTTTTTGATGGATTTTTGTATTTTTTCTGCTGGATTTTTGTCACTTTTTAAATGGATTTTTGTCTTTTTTCTGCTGGATTTTTGTCGTTTTTTTGATGGATTTTTGTCACTTTTTTGATGAATTTTTGTCACTTTTTTGATGGATTTTTGTCACTTTTTTGATGGATTTTTGTCTTTTTTCTGCTGGATTTTTGTCACTTTTTTGATGGATTTTTGTCACTTTTTTGATGGATTTTTGTCACTTTTTTGATGGATTTTTGTCACTTTTTTGATGGATTTTTGTCTTTTTTCTGCTGGATTTTTGTCACTTTTTTGATGGATTTTTGTCACTTTTTTGATGGATTTTTGTCACTTTTTTGATGGATTTTTGTCATTTTTTTGATAGATTTTTGTCACTTTCTTAATGGATTTTTTTAAAGGCAACAAATAATCGTTTGAATAATCGTGATTTCAATTATGACAAAAATAATCGTGATTATTATTTTTTCAATAATCGAGCAGCCCTAGTATTTGACTGTGTTTTCTGCACCCAGGCCCAGACTTAGAACTTGGCAAAGTGTTCCATTATTTGGGTTCATTCAACTTTTGGTTTCACAGTCTGTACAAACTGGAGCTGCTCTGTCAGCACAAGCTGTGGCTCTACTGCATTTTAAACCTCGGTGTGTGTGTGTGTGTGTGTGTGTGTGTGTGTGTGTGTGTGTGTGTGTGTGTGTGTGTGTGTGTGTGTGTGTGTGTGTGTGTGTGTGTGTGTGTGTGTGTGTGTGTGTGTGTGTGTGTGTGTGTGTGTGTGTGTGTGTGTGCCACGTCCATCCCCGAGTCTGCTCAAAAAGTAGTCATTTTTAACATCTCAAGTATGGATGAGCCTTTACCCTCCACATTAAAGGGGGGTGTATTCTGCAAAATGGACTTCTTCAAGCTTTCCATCCTGTTATTCTGTCACTCCCTCATTAAAAACATGGCTGAAGTGTTGCCTTGGCACATTCACGTATTTCTGAGTCATCTGTAAAAACTCTGATGGCGGCCATTTTAGGGATAGGTTTGCCTGAGTCCTCCTAGGAACGCCCCCACCTCCTGGAGACGCCTCCGAGCTTTGGTCACCAGCCGAGTAACCAACCACTGCTCCTCAGCAGAACCCCCTCCCCACTGATGCCACAGACAGCGTGTGGAGGGGGCGTGTCTAAAGGCTCAGAGGTTCTTAAAGAGACAGAGGCCTATTTCAAGACATTCACTACAGCCATTTTGAGAGAGACATTTTATACAAGGCAGTTATTCTAATTTACTGCATTTACAGACCAACAGAAGGTTTGTCATCATTGTAGTGAGATATAGACTGGTGCTATGGGACTGACAAAAGCAGAACACCCCCTCTTTAAAGCAGAACACCCCCTCTTTAAAGCAGAACACCCCCTCTTTAAAGCAGAACACCCCCTCTTTAAAGCAGAACACCCCCTCTTTAAAGCAGAACACCCCCTCTTTAAAGCAGAACATCCCCTCTTTAAAGCAGAACACCCCCTCTTTAAAGCAGAACACCCCCTCTTTAAAGCAGAACACCCCCTCTTTAACCGAGTGCATTATCTCCAGTTCAGCTTTACCCAAATCTAAAAGCTTCTCGACTGGAGCTTACAGGCTCCAGTATAACGTCTCATTTAAAAGCTAAGTCTACAAAAATGATCCTGACTTTTTTGTTGCGTTGGTCGGCGCATTTTTGTCACATTTCTGAAGCACTTTTGTCATGTTTTTGTTGTTTCTTTATTCTGTTATTGTTGCTTTTCCGAAACGTTTTTGCTTTTGGTCACTTTTTAATCATTGTTGAGTTACTAGAACAAGTTTATCATTATATTAACCACTTACCTGCCATCCACTTCAACACATCTGATCAGAATAAACAACATATGCAGCAAAGTAAACATTTTGAGACTTACATTTATTTGCTAAACTGCAACTTTCATGATTTAGAACATAATATTTCCATTTAGAACGAAGCTTACAGTGCAGAACCTTTATTTCCTGCAGCCCTTGAACGCCCCAGTCTCTCCTCCGGTGCTGCTTTGCTTTGTGATCATGAGGAGGAAAATGCACGAGCTTTACATAGAGGTTGCATTTACGCTTAAGACCAGTGTTAATTTTGACAACATGTTTTATTTTAGTTTCAGTCTTTTGACTAAAATGTAATTTAATTTTAGTCGAGATTTAGTCAAAAAAACCTTTTCAATTTTAGTCTAGTTTTAGTCGACTAAATTTAAGACTAATTGGGTGGACTTTGCATTGATAATATTGATTCTAATCATGTTTAATGTTGTTCCTCTGCTTCATGTTTCTGCTCCACATGAACAAAGCTCAGAGCTGATCCTTTAAACATGATCTGAGGCTCTTTCAGACGCTCAATACAAGTTTGGATGATTTTAGTCTCTCCTTTTCATTTTGATTTAGTCTGATTTTATATAAAATATCTGGACATTTTAGTCACAGTTTTAGTCTCATGAGGTTTATAAGGTTAACCTCTTAACTCCCGCCTGAACCGAGAGATGTTTTTCCTCACGTCATCAGATTCTTTTCCACCATTTTTTTGTTGGGTATTCAACTCATTTTTGTAACTTTATTTGTCATTTTTTTGCTCATTTTTTGTCAAATTGTTATCATTTTTTCGTCGATTTTTTTTTAATCCAATTTTTGTCATTTTTTTTGCTATATTTTGGTAATTTTGTGTCATTTTTTGTCACATTTTTTGTCATTTGTCTTTTTTTCGTCGATTTTTTTAAATACATTTTTTGTCACATTTTGTCAAATTAAATGTAATTCAATTTTAGTCTAGTTTTAGTCGACTAAAATTGCAAGTAAATTTAGTCGACTAAATGTAAGACTAATTGAGTGGACTTTGCATTGATAATATTGATTCTAATCATGTTTAATGTTGTTCCTCTGCTTCATGTTTCTGCTCCACATGAACAAAGCTCAGAGCTGATCCTTTAAACATGATCTGAGGCTCTTTCAGACGCTCAATACAAGTTTGGATGATTTTAGTCTCTCCTTTTCATTTTTATTTAGTCTGATTTTAGTCGACTCAAATATCTGGACATTTTAGTCACAGTTTTAGTCTCATGAGAAACTTTTCATTTAGTTTTAGTCCAATTTTAGTCACAAAAATATCACTTTGACTAAAATTAAGACTAAATATTTTAGTCACTGCTTAAGACCTGAAGTGGGAGCAGTGAGTATAAAAATGGCACTTGCATCCAGTCCCTTTCAAACAAGGCTCTCCAGTCGAGACGCTTTTACAAATGTAATGCCGAACTGGAGAGAATGCACTCAGTTAAGGTAAGAGGTTAATTAATAATGGCGATAAAGCTTATTCTCAGTCTATCTTTAGAGCAGTGTCCATCTTAGGTGAATGTGTTACTCGCTGCACTGTAAACAGCATAAAATGATATTGAACATTTCTCTCATTTTTTGTCAGGCCTTTGCAGAATAAAATGACAGTCTGTACGTTGGTCAATCTCCATAATCGTCATGGGAGCTCGTTATCGTGATGAGGTCACCTTTTTTGGCAGAAACAAAACCTCGGTGTGAGGATTGACATGTGTTAGATGAACCTGGAGGAAGGCATGTGTTTTTGTTTAAGCTCAGGTTTGTATAAAGGTGTGTCTAAACTCACAATTCAGCCACGTGTATTTAATTGTATCATGAAAAAATGTTAAACCGAATCGAGATGAATCAATGTGAGAAATAAAAATCGTGACTGATTTAACGGCTACGTCGTCCAGTCCAAGTGGAAAGTCAGCTTTTGTGATTATGTTTCACAACATTAGGCCCAGACTTAGAACCTGACAAAGTGTTCCATTAATTTGGGTTCATTAAACTTTTGGTTTCACGTCATGTCCTTTCGGTCTGTACAAACTGGAGCTGTGACAACCTGTGACTGCATTTATAAACCCGTGTGTGTGTTTGTCACTTTGTAACAGAGCCGTGGGAGGATGTTTTAGTCAGGAGGCGCTGAGGGACAAAACTTACCCCCAAAACGCTTTTTCTGCACATATTTCCTATTTATTAACCTCTGACCTTCCGCCTTAACCGAGCGCAGTTTCTCCAGTTCGGCTTTACCCAAATCTAACAAGTTCTCACCTGGTGCTTACAGCCTATTGGCCAGAGTAACGTCTCAAAGCTAGGGATGGGCACCGTTCGTTTTTTTTCGATACCAAGTACGTTAACGATACCTGCTTTTCGGTTCCGGTGCCTTAACGGTACTTTTTTCGATACCAATGTTATTTTAATTCAATAAAAATAACGTGTATTAAAAGTATAGTTCAGGAAAAAAATCCTAAAACGGCACAGCAGAAGCTACACAGGAGCAGCAGCGTCGCCTGTGACTTTGTGTTTTGAGCAGAATTTCCACTTAAGCAGAGATACAAAGAAAGAAAGAACGTTATTACCTCTGAAGCTGCAGAGACAGGACAGATCCACATCAGGACATGGTTTTCTTTCTGCTAAACTTTTCTAAACTCACTGCGCTGTTCCACGAAGCGAAAGCAACTTCACAGTCAAAGATGCTTATATGGTGTGAGCCTCACTCTGCCACTAACAATTTACCAAAACTGGACCAACAATGTCTAATACAGAGTGAGCGCTCACTTTCAACAAACAACAAACAATCTTTGATATTCCTGTCGCTGCAGCTGCTGTAAAGTTGTAAACAAGAGCACGTAAGCTCCCTTAAGCTCTCTTTTGCTTTTCAATTTGACTAAAGCTCAAGTTTCTTATTCAGGCCTGGTTTATGACTGGTTTAGTTTAGCTCTGGGTTTTACCCGGTGTCGTCCACGTCCTGCTCAGTCCTGACGCAGACCTCTGTCATCTCTATTACAGAAGTTTAGCAAGTTATAGCTTTGCTTCGCTATAAGTTACATCTATAAAATATATCTTTGCTTCGCTCCATTTTGCACTGAAGCCGCTCAGTATCTGCTCACGTTCATGTTGCTTTTTTAAGACTCGCTGAGGGTCAGATATTGACGTTTGGAGAGAAAAAGAACCGGAAGTTGGCACCGAAAGAATTAAAAATTTTCGATACCGCCCCCGACCCTTTTCCTCACATTGCTGTCACGTTGTTGTCATTCTTTTTCATCTCATATTTGCGTGTGTTGAGTTTGTCACATTTGTATTTATTTTTTTGTCACATTTTTATTTATATTTTGTCACATTTTTATTTATATTTTTGTCACATTTGTATTGTTTTTTGTCACATTTTTTATTGTTTTTTGTCACATTTTTGTCGCTTCTTTTTTTTTTTTTTTTTTACACTTTTTCCAATAAGCTTTTACATTTGGGTAAAACCAAACTGGAGAGAAAGTGCTCTGTTCAGGTAAGAGGTTAATAGTGCTTGCTGTTCCCAAACTGTCCACCAGGGGGGGTGCTGCAGCCCCCTCAGCACCCTGGGTTCCCACGGCTTTTTAATCTCGTTTTTGTCGCTCTTTTGTTACTTTTTTGTTGCGTTTTCATCCAGGTTTACTGGTTGTCGTGTCTGTTTAGGTAATGCCAAACTGGAGAAGACGTGCTTGTCTCAGGTGGAGGTTAAAGGAAAACCTCCTCCCAGAACGAGATGATTTAACATAATGGGCACCACATCAGCCTGAAATTAAAGAGTAATCAATGTCCAGGCTAAACAATAATTAACCTCTTAACCGAGCACATTTTGTCCAATTCAGTTTTACCCAAACTGCTTCTCGACTGGAGCTTACAGTTTACAGGCCACAACGATTTTTCCTTGAGTTGTCGGTTTTTTGTCATATCTTTGGATGTTTTTTTGTCGCTTTTTTATCACTTTTTGTCGCCTGTTTTGTAGATTTTTTTTAAAGCATTTTCATTAGAGCCGAGACCACATACTCGTGCTCATTAATGAGGTCCTGAAGTCAGAAAGCTCTGAGGAGAGAAAACAGCAACAAACTGGAGAATTCTTTGGTGGAAACACAATAATCCACACAGAGCTGACTTTATTACAGACGACTCTCCCTAAACCAGAGTCTGAGCTGGATTTAACCAGAGCTAATGTTGTTAGCGCTGCAGCGTCTGCAGTGTTTACAACATACAGGCTAATGTTGTTGACGTTGCTAACTAGCCGCTAACTCACGGCTAACAGATTTGGCGACTCTTGCGCCGTTTTAAGCCCAGGGGTTTATTCATCTGAAAAACTAACCCAGCGACTAAAAAGTCCTCAGAAAATCCAACTTAAAGACATACAGCATGTTTATGTTGAGGGAAAATGAGCTGCAGCAGAACAATGAAAACGCTGTAGCTTCTCGCTAAGTTACTACAAACACACGAGAAAATCTACAGGAGCTGAAGTAAAGACGAAAAGAGACCATTTAAGAAACATCTCAATACTATTGTTAAATAAAAACACATACATGAATAAAGCTCAGGCATTGGGAGCTTTAGGACATGGACTTTTCTGTCTATGATGGACAGAGACATAAAATTAAAAATGATATTGAAGGCATCTGTACAATTCTGATATAACTTCTCTTAAAAGTGTCACCGTGGGAAGATATGTTAGTTAGGGGGCGCTGAGGGACAAAATTTACCCCCAAAATACTTTTCCTGTGCATAAATCCTATTTATTAACCTCTTAACTCCTGAACCGAGAGCATTTTCTCCAGTTCAGCTTTACCCAAATCCTGTAGGCCAGTGTAACGCCTCATTTGAAAGACCTACAAAACTAAATGGATCTTTTTACAGATTTTTTTTCATCACTTTTTTTGTTGGGCAGTCGACTCATTTTTGTCAAATTTTCGTGACTTTTTTGTCACTTTTTCGTCAAATTATTCGCATTTTTTTGTCAAATTCTTATCACGTTTTCATCCATTTTTTCTAAATTTTTCGTCAAATTTTTGTCACTTTTTTGTCAATTTTTTGTCACTTTTCTCACATTTTCATCTGTGTTTTCGTCTCAGTTTTGTTGCTATTTTCACACCTTTTTTCCAGAAGCTTTTGGATTGGGGTAAAGCTGGAGAAAATGTGCTCAGTTCAGGTGGGAGGGGTGAATATTGGCCCACGGCCTTGGTAGTCTACTTTACTTAAGGAAATGTACATGAGTAAATTAACTAATTACAAACCAATCTGCTGTGAAAAAGGAAGTATGTTGAAGAAAATGCCTCGTACTCGTATCGGTTTTAGAAAAAGTGGCATCAGTGCAGCCCTACTTTTCATCCTCATTTACGTCCGGTTTGTCGCTATTTTGATGCTTTTATCAAGAAGCTTTTTGATTTGGTTAAAGTCGAACAGGAGAAAACTTGAAGTAAAGGAACAGGCCACCGTTTTTCCACACATCAACTCGTCTAAGCTCAGGTAAGAACACATCACAGTACGGAAGAACTGTGGCCTGTTCCTTTAATGCGAGACACTGCAGGTGAACAGGGAAAAAAAATAATGTAGAGATGTCAGTTTGAACATCACAGATATAAATATGAGGAAAAAATGTGTTGCACTTTTTCTGTCATTTTATGTTTTCACATAAAAATAAGTCAGTTTGAGCATTAAAATGGCCAAAATTGCCTATATTTTGGGCAAGGAAATCAAAATAATGAATTGAGCCAGATTAAATGGTTTTATTTCATTGATATATTAGTAACTAAGATTTGTTCAGAGGGATTTGGGATATTTTGTTTAGTTTTTCAATAAACTAATCATCAGTGAAAAAATGTGTAAAAACTCAAATTCCGCCTGTTTTTTTTGTTTCAAAGCTGAATAAATCAGGCTAGGAATTAGATATTAAAAAATCCCTCTGAAAAAACCTTCAGAATGTTGTTGTGTCTCAGCCTGTAAAGTGTGGAGTCTGTGGGAGCTTCTATAAGGGCTCAGGCTCTGCCCGAGTGCGGCTTCTCTCATTCAGAGAAAACCAGCCCTGAAGTTTTGTAGCGAGTGCGCATGCTCGGCCCGTTCTTCCACTTTTCCGCTCCAGCGTCTCGTAGGAGGAAAAACACCATATTTGGGTGAAAGCGTCATCACGGGGCCCCTTAGCAGGACACGTGGATGTCAAATCTGTCAATGTTTATGAATGAAAACCCGCGGGAAAGACGGCCTTTCTACGCCGACAAGAAAATGACAAAAATGTGACAAAAAAATGACAAAAAAGTGACAAAAAAATGACAAAAAATGACAAAAATGTGACAAAAATGTGACAAAAAAATGACAAAAAAAATGACAAAAAATGACAAAAAATGACAAAAAAAATGACAAAAAATGACAAAAAGTGACAAAAAAGTGACAAAAATGTGACAAAAATTTGACAAAAATGTGACAAAAATGTGACAAAAAAAATGACAAAATTGTGACAAAAATGTGAAAAAAATGTGACAAAAAAGTGACAAAAAAGTGACAAAAAAGTGACAAAAATGTGACAAAAAAGTGACAAAAATGTGACAAAAATGTGACAAAAATGTGACAAAAAAATTACAAAAAATGACAAAAATTGGACAAAAAAGTGACAAAAAAGTGACAAAAATGTGACAAAAAAGTGACAAAAATGTGACAAAAATGTGACAAAAATGTGACAAAAAAATTACAAAAAATGACAAAAATTGGACAAAAAAGTGACAAAAAAGTGACAAAAATATGACAAAAAATGGACAAAAATATGACAAAACTTGGACAAAAATTGGACAAAAATTGGACAAAAATGTGACAAAGAAATGACAAAAAAATGACAAAAATTGGACAAAAAATGGACAAAAATGTGACAAAAAAATGACAAAAAAATGGACAAAAAAATGACAAAAATGTGACAAAAAAATGACAAAAATGGGACAAAAAAACGACGGCGCAGCAGCTACTTCCGGGTCGCCCCCACCTCGCAGACAAAACATCATCAAATAAACATCGTCATTTTTATATCTGACATGAAAACTAAGATGTAAAGGGAGGAAAACAGATACAAATCTCCACTTCCACCACTGCGGGAAACATCAATACTTTCACCTGCCGCGTCTCGCCTTAAGAGGTTAAAGATCGACCCTGTGAATCACCTCCTTCTCCGGGGTCTCGCTGTGCACCAGGCGGGGGTTGCTGTAGGTGAAGCAGCCGGACGACGCGGGGTCCAGGTATCCAGAGGTCAGGATGGTGAGAATGTCCTCATACTCCCTGGACTCACTGGACAGCGGCTGGAACAGCGCTGGAACAAACACACAGACAGTAAGACTCCCTCAGTCTGAGACGGACAGAGCAGTTCCAGAGTTAACAAAGTACATCCTCCAAGTCGCTCTTTTCCTTTCTGTGAGACAAAACAAGGCCTGGGTGCTTTAGGTTCAACTGGTGTCCAAGAAAATAAAAGTATCGAAAGCAGGAACTGAAAAGAAATATACAATCTTTATATTCAAGTTTTAGTGCCATTATTCATCAAAATAAAAAAGTAAACCAAAAAAGAAAGACACGATATACGGCTATTTGGAAGATCAATGCACAACATCAACGCGAGCATTTTAGATCCTTCATTTCAGAATCAGAATCGTGTTTATCGCCATTGTTTGGAACAGGTTCACAAACTAGGAATCTTCCTAAACATAAAACATATAATACAGAATTTAGATGAAAAATAAGCTAAAAAAAACTTAAAGAGGGAGTATTCTGCTTTAAAGAGGGGGTGTTCTGCTTTAAAGAGGGGGTGTTCTGCTTTAAAGAGGGGGTGTTCTGCTTTAAAGAGGGGGTGTTCTGCTTTAAAGAGGGGGTGTTCTGCTTTAAAGAGGGGGTGTTCTGCTTTAAAGAGGGGGTGTTCTGCTTTAAAGAGGGGGTGTTCTGCTTTTGTCAGTCCCATAGCACCAGTCTATATCTCACTACAATGATGACAAACCTTCTGCTGGTCTGTAAATGCAGTAAATTAGAATAACTGCCTTGTATAAAATGTCTCTCTCAAAATGGCTGTAGTGAATGCCTTGAAATAGGCCTCTGTCTCTTTAAGAACCTCTGAGCCTTTAGACACGCCCCCTCCACACGCTGTCTGTGGCATCAGTGGGGAGGGGGTTCTGCTGAGGAGCAGTGGTTGGTTACTCGGCTGGTGACCAAAGCTCGGAGGCGTCTCCAGGAGGTGGGGGCGTTCCTAGGAGGACTCAGGCAAACCTATCCCTAAAATGGCCGCCATCAGAGTTTTTACAGATTACTCAGAAATACGTGAATGTGCCAAGGCAACACTTCAGCCATGTTTTTAATGAGGGGGTGACAGAATAACAGGATGGAAAGCTTGAAAAGTCCATTTTGCAGAATACCCCCCTTTAAAAACTATGAGGCCATAAGGGCACGCATGTAGAAGAGTAAAATAAATAATACAAAATACAAATAAAAGTAAAATATGATAAAGATGACAACAATTTGACACAACAGCGGTGTTGTCTTCCCGGATGTGCAGGTGTATTAAGCAATAGCAGCATGTGTGGACGTACCACATAGTTCATAGAACAGGTTATTATGTTCATGAGTCAGAGTAATTGGGACTTGTTATTGGATACAATAGGACAAGTTTTTATTGTCGTGGCAAAAAAAATATCAAACATAAATAAAAAATCTGTATAAATATCATAAGTAATTTCAAGAGCTGACCAGCGATGTGCTCCCTGGCCTCCTGACATGTCCAGTTAAGCTTCTAACAGGGCCTTCACTGCCCTGGGGAAGAAGCTCCTCCTCAGTCTTTCCTTCTGGGCCCTGAGAACCCTGAGCCGTCCAGAGGGAAGCGTTTCAAAAAGGAAATGTCCTGGGTGAGTGCTGTCAAAGCAGATATTCCTGGCCCTATTTTTGAGGCGAGTGGAATAAATCCATTGTCCATTGTTCTGCTGGGGGACTTCAACGCCCACATGGGTAACGACAGTGAGACCTGGGAGGGAGTGATTGGGAAGAACGGCCTCCCCGATCTGAACCCGAGTGGTGTTCTGTTATTGGACTTCTGTGCTAGTCGCGGTTTGTCCATAACGAACACCATGTTCGAGCACAAGGGTGTCCATAAGTGCACGTGGCACCAGGACACCCTAGGCAGGAGGTCGATGATCGACTTTGTAGTTGTGTCGTCTGACCTCCGGCCGCGTGTCTCGGACACTCGGGTGAAGAGAGGGGCTGAGCTGGTGGTGAGCTGGATCCGCTGGCAGGGGAGGAAGCCGGTCAGACCTGGCAGGCCCAAGCGTGTTGTGAGGGTCTGCTGGGAACGACTGGCGGATCCCTCTGTCAGTGGGGTCTTCAACTCCCACCTCCGGAAGAGCTTCACCCAGATTCCGGGGGAGGCGGGGGACATGGAGTCCGAGTGGACCATGTTCTCCTCCTCCATTGTCGATGCGGCTGCTCGTAGTTGTGGCCGTAAGGTCTCTGGTGCCTGTCGCGGCGGCAATCCCCGAACCCGGTGGTGGTGCCCGGAAGTAAGGGATGCCGTCAAGCTGAAGAAGGAGTCCTACCTGGCCTTGTTGGCTTGTGGGACTCCTGAGGCAGCTGAGAGGTACCGGCAGGCCAAGCGTGCTGCAGCTCGTGCGGTCGCGGAGGCTAAAACTCGGGTCTGGGAGGAGTTCGGGGAGGCCATGGAGGAAGACTATCGGTCGGCCTCGAAGAGATTCTGGCAAACCATCCGGCGCCTCAGGAGGGGGAAGCAGTGCTTCACCAACACTGTGTACAGTGCGGGTGGGGGGCTGCTGTCCTCGACTGGGGATGTCGTCGGGCGGTGGAAGGAGGACTTCGAGGACCTCCTCAATCCCACCGTCACGTCTTCCAATGAGGAAGCAGAGGCTGGGGGCTCGGAGGTGGGCTCGCCCATCACCGGGGCTGAAGTCACCGAGGTGGTGAGAAAGCTCCTCGGTGGCTCCGGGGGGGGGGGGGGGGGGGGGGGGGGCTCGCCCATCACCCAGGCTGAAGTCACCGAGGTGGTGAGAAAGCTCCTCGGTGGCTCCGGGGGTGGATGAGATTCGCCCTGAGTACCTTAAGTCTCTGGATGTTGTAGGACTGTCTTGGCTGACACGTCTCTGCAACATCGCGTGGCGGTCGGGGACAGCGCCCCTGGATTGGCAGACCGGGGTGGTGGTCCCTCTCTTTAAGAAGGGGGATCGGAGGGTGTGTTCCAATTACAGAGGAATCACCCTCCTTAGCCTCCCCGGTAAGGTCTACTCCAGGGTGCTGGAGAGGAGGATCCGGCCGATAGTTGAACCTCGGATCCAGGAGGAACAATGCGGTTTTCGTCCTGGTCGTGGCACACTGGACCAGCTCTATACCCTCCGTCGGGTGCTCGAGGGTTCGTGGGAGTTCGCCCAACCAGTCCACATGTGTTTTGTGGATCTGGAGAAGGCGTTCGACCGCGTCCCTCGTGGTGCCCTGTGGGGGGAGCTCCGGGAGTATGGGGTCCGGGGCCCTCGTGGTGCCCTGTGGGGGTGCTCCGGGAGTATGGGGTCCGGGGCCCTCGTGGTGCCCTGTGGGAGGTGCTCCGGGAGTATGGGGTCCGGGGCCCTCGTGGTGCCCTGTGGGGGGTGCTCCGGGAGTGTGGGGTCCGGGCCCTCGTGGTTCATTGCCGGCAGTAAGTCAGACCTGTTCCCGGTGCGTGTTGGTCTCCTCAGGGCTGCCCTTTGTCACCGGTTCTGTTCATTACTTTTATGGACAGAGTTTCTCGGCGCAGCCAGGGGCCGGAGGGGCCGGAGGGGCCGGAGGGGCCGGAGGGCGTCCGGTTTGGGAGCCTCAGAGTCTCGTCTCTGCTGTTTGCGGATGATGTTGTTCTGATGGCTTCAACGAACCAGGACCTTCAGCTGCCCTGGGGCGGTTTGCAGCCGAGTGTGTAGCGGCCGGGATGATCTCCCCTGATTGCAGCGCTGCATCTCTGGCTTTTATGAGTGCATTTACAGTCCAGGGCTTTGGATTTTGAGGTTTGTTTAGTGGTGGTGGTGTTGTCAGCACAGAATCTGATCCAGTACTGTACACGTATGTAGATCTGTGTCCTCCTGTTCAAAGAGCTCCCACCATGTATTCTCCAAACAGTCCTGAAGCCGTCTCGCTGCCTCGCCTTGGCACTTCATCCTCTAGTGATGGATTGGTAGTTAAGAAAGACCCAGGTGATCAGACTGTTCACGTAGCACAAAAGTTCTGATGCAGCCACGTCTCAGAGATGATAGCGACACTCGTGATTCTCTCCATTGTTCCTGAGTCCGATGGCGGAGGGAAAACTGTTCGTGGCGGGAGGTGTGAGTCTGTTTGGACCGTAGCCTCCTGCCTGAGGGGAGGGGGTGAATAGTCCGTGTCCAGGGTGAGACGTTTTACTTTTGAAGCACCTGCCAGTGTTTATGCTGCTCTGAGATTCTCCCCGGGGCCTGGAGGAGAAACGCTGCTACAGGGGGGGGACGTAACAGTAAGTGAAGAAGATAAACTTTACTGTCCCGCTGCGTAACAATTATTGAAAGACAAAATCAATGAGGAAACATGACAGTACGACGTGTGCATGTTTGGGGTTTACGTTAAAGGCAACACTCGGAGTTGGTTTATTTCCCCAATGTAAACCTGGGGGTCGACAGTCGGGGCCATAAATATCGGCACATCGATTTCAAGAGAAACAACAAAGACGTACTTAAACTGCAGACTCTCAGCTTTCATTTGAGGCCATGTACATCACGGTGAAGTGTTTTCATGAGATCCTCCGACTTTTTAAGGGGCCAAAAGTAATGGGATGAGTGGCGGTTCAGCTGTTCCATGGCCTTCCCTCATTATCCCATTTATTCCGAAGGTTTGCATGGGCGTCGCCATGAATTGTGCCCCTTTTCTCCTATCAGTTAACATGGGGCTGGAGAAGTCAGATAAAATCAGTCACTGCAGGAAAACAAAGCCGTTTCAGGTCGTGCAGTGTCGACATGTTGGTGCAAATGAACATCGGACATTTTACACAAATCAATCGACTAAACATCAGATTCTAGCGGCGAAAAGTTTCCCTCGTTCTCCGTTAAAATGAACGGGCTTCGCGCTCGACTGGAAGTGTCAGGACAACGGAAGAGGCAAAAGTGGGCGGGGCAGAATAAGGTGAATAAGGAACAGAAGAAACGTCCAGAGTTAATTTCAAGTGTGATGTTTCCATTTTGGACACTGTTGCGGTTAATTCTCAATATGAATTGAAGAGCCATTATTAGGCTGAGAAATCAAAACAAACCCATTAAAGATAAAAAAAACATATTTGGCCAAATCAACAGTTTGGAACATTATAATAAAGAGCGAACAACGGAGAGCTGAACAAACGACCCAGACGACCAGGGATGACCAAAGGATTCAGATCCTAAACACTCTGACAAACATACACCGTCAGAGCTGTGGGAGGATGTTTTAGTGAGGGGGCGCTGAGGGACAAAATGTGCCCCCAAATACTTTTCCTGTGCATAAATCCTAATTATTAACCTCTTAACTCCCGCCTGAACCGAGAGCATTTTCTCCAGTTCAGCTTTACCCAAATGTAGGCCAGAGTAACGCCTCATTTGAAAGACCTACAAAACTAAATGGATCTTTTTCCTCACGTCAGATTTTTTTCATCACTTTTTTTGTCGGGCAGTCGACCTCATTTTTGACAAGTTTTTATCCATTTTTGTCATTTTTTTTCTAAATTTTTTGTCACTTTTTCGTCAAATTATTCGCATTTTTTTGTCAAATTTTTGTCATTTTTTCTAAATTTTTTGTCAAATTATTCGTATTTTTTTGTCAAATTCTTATCACTTTTTCATCCATTTTTTCTAAATTTTTCATCAAATTTTGTCATTTTTTCTAAAAAATTTTGTCACTTTTTCGTCAATGTTTTCTCACTTTTTTCACATTTTCATCCTTGTTTTCGTCTCAGTTTTGTTGCTATTTTCACACCTTTTTTCCAGAAGCTTTTGGATTGGGGTAAAGCTGGAGAAAATGTGCTCGGTTCAGGTGGGAGTTAAGGGGTTAGTATTGCCTGCGGTTCACAAACTATCCACCAGGGGGAGCTGCAGCGCCCTCAGCACCCTGGGTTCCCCCGGCCTTGGCCACCGCCTGGAGACAAAGTCAACCATCAAGAGAAGACTTCACCAGACAGAACACAGACTGGTGAGCCTCGAAAGCAGGAGAAAGATCAGAGTTTTTTAGAGCCTTCACGAAAACCACATCCTAGGACAGACGAGAAAAAAATGTTTCTATCACTTTTTTTGTTGAGCTTTCATCACGTTTTTGCCACAGTTTCATCACTTTTGTTTCTTTTTAGTGGCTTTTTTCCCCCATCAATTTTGGTCACTTTTTTGTCACTCTTTTGTTTCATTTTCATTAATTTTGTTGCGTTTTTGTCACACATTTTTTCCATTTTTCTATCTCTTTTTGGTGATTTTTTTCAGTAGCGCAGCAGTTAGCGCTCGTGCTTCACAGCTAGACGGTCCTGGGTTCGATTCCCACCTGGACGGGGCCTTTCTGTGTGGAGTTTGCATGTTCTCCTTGTTTAATCTCAGTAGGACTGTCCTGGTTAAATAAAGGTGAAATAAATAGAATCTGTGTGAACAAGCGATGCATTTTCACACCTCACAAGGAACAAACACATTCCGGCTGGTCTGTGATGGCCAAAGTTAGTATCGACTTACAGAAGATTCCCATTGTCTTTTCTTGTACTTCTTATCGAAAGTATATCAACAAATGCATCAACAAATGCATCCACTGTTCGAACCACTTCAGTTAAACGGGTATGAAGTAGAGCAAGTGGACTCTTCAAATATTAAGGAACAATTTTGGACAATTCTTTCACATTTAACAAACATATTGACTGTGTTTAGAAGAAAGCTCAGCAAAGGCTTTTCCTGCTGCGTCGCTGAGAGGCTTTAAAGTCAGTGACCAGATCTTAACAAGGGTTTATCAGCGTTTGATTGAGAGCGTACTGATATTTAAAGAGGGGGTGTTCTGCTTTTGTCAGTCCCATAGCACCAGTCTATATCACACTACAATGATGACAAACCTTCTGTTGGTCTGTCAATGCAGTAAATTAGAATAACTGCCTTGTATAAAATGTCTCTCTCAAAATGGCTGTAGTGAATGTCTTGAAATAGGCCTCTGTCTCTTTAAGAACCTCTGACCCTTTCCGACACGCCCCCTCCACACGCTGTCTGTGGCATCACAACAACACTGCGCTCGTTGTCTCAACAGTATTGAAACTACGATCGGTGCATTTTAATTTTTATTGTTGGAAAGGACCTACTGTTTATCACTTTGTGAACAATGGCCACACAGGATATTATTTGGAGACGAACCTTCCACACCGGACGCTTGGAAGAGGCTCTTGCCTGAAAAATAACTGCTGTTTGGAGGCTTCTCTTTGCATCTGCCATGCCCTATGGATCTCTAACTATACCCCCATGGACGACACCAGGATCTGCAGGAGCCCATACCATTCAAAGACAGACATTATCTGTGCAGGTGGACAATGGTTTTTCGAGGTTACCCGTTAGCTTGTTATAATCGACTACAGCTCATTGTTGATGAAAAGTCTGCAATAAACCACAAATGTGTAAAGCCAGGCTCATTGTGTGATCATCGTAAAGGCTGCTTCGAGTAGTTGCTGCTTTATTGACGTTTTTTGTGCATAATATGCTGCCTGTTTTCAATGAATGTTGTGAAGGTGAAGGTTGTTAGCTTGTCGCGGCTAATAGTGCCTTAGCTCCGGGAGAAACCACTCGGCTACGACTCACTGTAGATGAAATGTGAGCAATAAACTACACAATCAACAAGCCAGGCTCCGTGTGTGATCGTCATAAAGGCTGCTTCAAGCAGTTGCCTGTTTTAGTGACGTTTTCAATGCATAATATGCTGCTTGTATTCAGTGAATTTTCCCGTTAGCTTGTCGCGGCTAGCTTGTTAGCTCCGGGAGAAAGCCACTCGGCTATGACCCATTGTAGATGAAATGTGAGCAATAAACTTCCAAATCAACAAGCCAGGCTCCGTGTGTGATCATTGTTAAACGGTTCTTTATGTGTGTGGTGGTTTTATTGACTTTATTTGTGCATATTTCTCGTTTTCACGTGATGACTCGAGGTTTAGCTTAGCATTAGCTTTCTCCGGAGGCTCTGTGCATCATCAAGGCCCAGCGCAGAACCAGACACTGAAATAAGCGTTCTTGTCACCGGTTTGAATCCTGGGTGTTTCGGTAACAGAAACACTGATGTGTCTTTGTAAAAGTCTGCTGTGGCTCCGGTTCACAACACATGGAGCTAATCCTCCATGATGACTCTGTTTACATCTTAGGGCTGGACACTGCGGGGAGGGGGTTCTGCTGAGGAGCAGTGGTTGGTTACTCGGCTGGTGACCAAAGCTCGGAGGCGTCTCCAGGAGGTGGGGGCGTTCCTAGGAGGACTCAGGCAAACCTATCCCTAAAATGGCCGCCATCAGAGTTTTTACAGATTACTCAGAAATACGTGAATGTGCCAAGGCAACACTTCAGCCATGTTTTTAATGAGGGAGTGACAGGATAACATGATGGAAAGCTGGAAAAACATAACTTAGTCTCTTGGTTTGGTCATTTAACCGTCAAAAACAAGGCTAGACTTGGCAGAGCCGGGGCAGTAAAATCACAGGCCGATAACAAACCATTTTGTCTCAGCATCACCATAAAGCCGTGCATCGTGTCTGCAGTGAGATCACAGATGACACAGCCGTCCATTGTCCCGTCACTCTGAGCTCCTTCCATCACGGCAGAGGTAAAGACTTCCTCGTGCGCAGGAAATCTTTGGTTCCCTTTGCTTCAAGGAGCTGGATAAGTATAACCACTAAAGTCAGTCTGTTGCTTTTGATGAAGTGAATCTGCTGCGACTGCAATGAACTGATTTTAGAATGAACTGAATGTGTGAGCAAGTCAGAGGCAAACTTCTGCCATCACTGTGCATGGGAGACAATAAAGCTTTTTATACAATACTAGCGAGACCCGGCCTTTGGCCGGGTCTCGCTAGTCTCCACATTTGATATTCAGAGATTGTGAGTGATTACAAAGAAATGTCCAACCCGTCACACAGTTCAGCTGTAGACCAGTGGTTCCCAAACCATTCCAAAAACTATGGCCACTACAAATGTGTAAAATAATGAAGGCAAAAAACAATTTCAAACTGCAATTGGAGTGTTTGATGCACCCGTGCTCCTGTCATATAAACTACGACAATATTTTTGCTAAACTCGGGGAACAGGATTCAAGAGACAGTGGAATAATTATGGATAAATATTAGGGGTTCAGCTCTAACGGTTTGGGTCACGGTGCAGGACCTGTGGTTTGGTGCAGCACGGTAGTTTACAATCAAAAAAATAATAAGTAGGTTTTGAAATGAAATAGCCTAATGATCGTTGTTAGACAGTATTTATAACCTTACAATAAAATTGGCAATGCTTTCCAAGCAGCTTTAGAATAAAATGAACCTCTGGGCTCACAATACGTGAAAGCAAAATAGAAACAAATGGTCCAGCAGCAAAGTAAAAAAAAGAAAAAAACTACGCAGTGCAGGCCATGCGCTAAGTGGTAGTTTCATTTTCGCTTTTACTCACACGGAGGATAAATCAGTCGGAGCAGCGCGTTTGATTAGAGGCTCGTGTTAGAGCAGGTTTTGGGCACGCACGCACACGTACACACATACACACACACACACACACATCGCCCTGTTTGGATGCGCGCACGCGCACGCGCACACATACACACACACACACACACACACACACACACACACACACACACACACACACACACACACACACATTGCCCTGTGTGGATGCGCGCACACGCACGCGCACGCGCACACGCACGCACACGCACACGCACACGCACACGCACACGCACACGCGCACACACACACACACACACACACACACACACACACACACACACACACACACACACACACACACAGCCCTGTTTGGATGCGCGCACACACACGGCAGTCAGATCTCGTGCACTCGCGTTTTTGTGACAGCGGGTTGTCCTCGGACAGCAGCACCACCAACCACACACTCTCGCCAGGCTTCCTGGTGTTCCCAAACGGTCTCCCATCCCAGTCCTAACCAGGCCCTTCCCTGCTTAGCTTCAAAGTCGGTATGGGAAATAAACATGGCGGCGCCCAGGCGGCGGCCATTGAGATAGCGTTTTCTATAATAGATACAAATTCCTTGTCCTTGAGGAGTGTGGGTCGTCCGGTACCATTGTGTCACTGTGTCCATTTATTTACTCCCTTTGACCGTCATTTAAGGGGAGGCACTTCAGGCAAAACTACATTTTCTCAGTTTTCAGGTTTTGGGCCAAATCTGTCTCTG
Source organism: Gobius niger (assembly GCF_951799975.1). Lineage (NCBI taxonomy): Eukaryota > Metazoa > Chordata > Actinopteri > Gobiiformes > Gobiidae > Gobius > Gobius niger. The sequence continues at coordinate 40,910,845 of NC_136856.1, read as the reverse complement.
AACATATAAGCTTTCACCCGGAAACAGAAAATATACCTAATCTTCACAATGACATGTTTAAATATTGCGCTGATTCAATGTTCCCCCATAGACTTATATGGGAGAACACAATTTCAAGGGCCTTTTTCTCCAAACACATGTTTCTGTCATTGTGGCGACACTATGTCCACGTCAGTCGGACCTAAAGACTTCACATTTTCCAGCCTTGGACTGAACAAGATTTGGAGGATTTTTTCAGAGGGATTTTTTATTATTTAATCCCTTAAGCCTCATTTATTGAGTTTTGAATTTTCCACTAAAAAACAGCTTATTTTAAAACTAAACAAGAAATCCTAAATCCCCTCTGAGAAAGTCTTGGCAACTCATTCATCAATAAAATGAAACCATAAGTTTGAATGTAGCTCTGTCCATTATTCAGATTTTGTCGCCGAAAAGATTTGGGGCATTTTTAGGCATAAAACACCTTGTTCTTATATGAAAAGATAAAATAACAGAAAACTTGCCATTAGGGCTGTGCAATTAATCAAAATCCAATTACGATTTCGATTACAACAGTAAACGATTACAAAATAAGCATAATCGCAAAAAAACGATTATAATTGTTTTGTTTTTTTTTCAATATTTTTTTTCAAATTTTGGGATTTGGGGATTTTTGTCACTTTTTTGCTGGATTTTTGTCACTTTTTTGCTGGATTTTTGTCACTTTTTTGCTGGATTTTTGGCACTTTTTTGATGGATTTTTGTCTTTTTTCTGCTGGATTTTTGTCACTTTTTTGCTGGATTTTTGTCACTTTTTTGCTGGATTTTTGTCACTTTTTTGCTGGATTTTTGTCACTTTTTTGCTGGATTTTTGTCACTTTTTTGCTGGATTTTTGTCACTTTTTTGATGGATTTTTGTCTTTTTTCTGCTGGATTTTTGGCACTTTTTTGATGGATTTTTGGCACTTTTTTGATGGATTTTTGTCTTTTTTCTGCTGGATTTTTGGCACTTTTTTGCTGGATTTTTGGCACTTTTTTTCTGGATTTTTGTCTTTTTTCTGCTGGATTTTTGTCACTTTTTTGATGGATTTTTGTCACTTTTTTGATGGATTTTTGTCTTTTTTCTGATGGATTTTTGTCACTTTTTTGATGGATTTTTGTCACTTTTTTGAAGGATTTTTGTCACTTTTTCTGCTGGATTTTTGTCACTTTTTTGATGGATTTTTGTCACTTTTTTGATGGATTTTTGTCACTTTTTTTCTGGATTTTTGTCACTTTTTTGATGGATTTTTGTCACTTTTTTGCTGGATTTTTGTCTTTTTTCTGCTGGATTTTTGTCTTTTTTTTCTGGATTTTTGTAATTTTCTTGATGGTTTTTTTTAAAGGCAACAAATAATCGTTTGAATAATCGTGATTTCAATTATGACAAAAATAATCGTGATTATTATTTTTTCAATCATCGAGCAGCCCTATCTTGCCATGTATGTTTTTCTCACATTTATGCCAGTCAGTGATCGACAGCAACAGTTTCACATTGATATCTGTGAATATACATGTTTCCCCTTCTTCCCTTTCAAACTGTGATTTTTTGGCCCAAACCTCTAACTCTCACTCTGCCTTCTCCATGTGCAGGTCTTGAGCTGTGGCAAAGTGAAGAGGAACCAGCCCATAATAAATGACTTTGCTCCACTTCTGTGCTCCATAAGGACTTTACTCCACATGATACAACATAAACTCCCCTCTAACATGAAGCACACGTATGGATGGTGTTGCAGCTTACCGAGCTTCTCCTTAGTTTTCCTCGGAATGTGAAATTTCTGGGTTCCTACGGGCATGTGGCGCTGGTGCACGACCGGAGGAGGCGACGAGAGCCTCCGGTCCGCAATCCTCGCGCCCTCCCCGGACATCCTCTCCGGAGCCCCGCGGAGAGACTTCACGAAACACACCTCGTCCTCGTCGCTTTTGTGCGGGTTCTGAGCCCCGCCGGAGGACTCTCTCCGCTGGGGACCACGGGCGGCTGGAGGCGCTTCACTGTCTCCCATGGTCCGCTCCCCCCCCCAGGCTCTTCTGTCCTTTCGCTGAACCGACCGAGACGCGCTGTTCTCCGGGGACTCCCCCCCCCCCGCACAAAGGCCGCTCTCCTACGGTTCTAGGTCCCCGTGTTTGCGATAAAACAGGACAAAAACATCATGTGTGGCAGAACGTTATTATTATAGATCCATGGGCAGAACATCACGCCTGAGGAGTCGCTTCCGTGTGGCTGTTTCTTCTTCGCTGGATCTGACCGCGGCGGGTTCACACTCAGCGTCATCCAGGCTTGATCGCCATCGCGCGGAGCCACGAATACAATAAAATAAAGCAAATAACACAGAAATGATGTTAAAAGGCGTGAGATCGACTGTGCCCGGCTGAAGGACGCGGATAAATGAGATATCAGAAGCAGCGGAATTATCGTTGAACGTTTTTTTGTTTTTGGTTTCTATGGTAACGAGCCCCGGATTAAAAAAGTTTTTAAAAAAATCACATATAATCGGTGTTGGTTTTAAAGTGAACTCGGAAATACTTGATGAAATCCTTAAAACATTTTTCTAAGATTTTCTTTTCTTTCTTTCTTTTTTTTTTTTTTTGCGTAGTTTTGTTCAGGCAGCTTTTAGGCCCTCCCGTGTTTACATTTAAGGCCCCCTTAGCATCGTTAGCATAAAGCTACACACGTCTGCAGTCGTGTATCTGCGCATAATTCTAACAATTAATGATATAAACTATGGTATTTTTCGCAATAATCCTAATGATTTTGGTCTTAGTAATATTATTTTGCAAAGTAAACAATATATCCATAAATGTCGTTTTTTCAAGACAAAACCTAACATTACTCACTGGAGGAACGAGCTGAAACTTTTTCTATTACTGATCAACACCCAAAATGAAGAAAAACGGGCTTCTTTTATAGACAATCTTATAGAATGAAATGCCCCTTTACATTTTTATTTTTTTTATTTATTTATTTTTTAATAATGTGAATTTATACAATATATAACCTGCCCCATGTTCTTTGTTTTTAAATTTTTTTCTTTAATATGTGCACTGAACATAGTGAGGTCTTTACGCTGAACCTTTTTTGTTTGTATTTGAATTTAAAAAAAAAAAAAGTTGCGCATAATTCATTCTTTATATTCAACTGTTTCTAACTGTTTAAAGTAGTAGGTTTATTATGAAACTGGGGAGCGTTTTTTATGGAATTACGGCCACGCACTGAACAACAACAACAAAACTATAACATGATAAAGTTAATGTGACGTTTAGTAGGACATGGTCAGAGTGAGATGGAGTTTAATGTATGATGTCGAATCTCAAGAACATTTACTTTATGAATGTAACAATGTGAAGAAATGTCGGGTTGAGTTATACAGTTGGTTGAAGGTAAAGAACGATGTGCCCATGTTGGATTATAATTGTGTCAAATCTGGAGTATTTATGAAAGACAAAAAGATGGAATATATGTATAATAATTTGATAATTCTGAGTAAAGTTTATTTACATAGATGTAGATTTCTGAATGTAAATCCCAATTTTGTTCCTTTTAAAAATGAGCTGATGTCCTTGTACAAGTCTCTTAAAATTCTAGAATGTAAAAGTGCCTTAAAACTATGTGAAGAATGATCTGTGTATATGAGCTAATGTTTATTTTTGGGTTTTTTTTTTGGTTTATGTTTTGATGCTGCTTAGATTTTCATGCACAGCAGTCATTTGTGTTGCCTTTTTTGATTAAGATACATTGTCATTTGACTTTGCAATAATAATAAAAAAATAAAAACTAGAAACTGCGGAAATGAGGGAAGCAAATGCAGAAAATTGCATAAACTCTTCAAATTGCATAATCTATTTTGCATAAACTGGTAAAATGCATAAAATGTCATGTTGCATAAACTGTATAAACTGCATAAAGTGGTAAAATGCATGAATGGGTTAATTTGCATAAATTATGTAAATTGCATAAACGCTTTAAAATTCATAAATCCTAAATGGCATAAACTCTTAAGTTGCATAAACGCTTTTAAATGCATAAACTGGTTAAATCCCATGAAGTGGTTACTTTGCATAAATTATTAATATTGCATAAACTTTTATATTCCATAAACTGGTCAAACTGTTGAAATGGCCTCAGTGCTTGATTGGCAGAAGCACAAATGGCTGAAAGGTGGAGTTTCCCCATTGGCTGGATTCCCACATACACACCAATGCAAACATTTCAAACTCCCGTATAAAAAAACTGGAAATCTGCAGAAGGACAATTTTTTCTCAAAACCCACAAGTTGCAGAAGCTGAACCTGCACAAAGTGCAGAAATTGCATAAAATGCAGAAAAAAGTGCAGAAAAGCCTGGATTTACGGCAGCCCCATTATAAGTCAATGGGAAAAATCTCCGACATTTTGGCCGATTGCGGAAAAACCGTAAGTTGCAGAAGTCCCAAAAGTAACAGCACCTTCTCCTCAACATGCGGAACGTTTTGATGCATAACTTGCATAAATTGCACAAAGCATGAAGGTGCTGAAAGCTCTAGAAAAACGGGAAAAAGATGGAAGAGGAATAATAATAAAGAACATGAAAACCAATAATTGACTGCGGAAGAATTCAGCAGTCAATCAATTAAAGTTTGCTTTAATGTATTCATTGTTTTACAGGTGTCGTCATGTAATTAGAATATCATGAAAAATTGTGTTTACTTCTGTTATTCAGCTTAAAATGTGACACTAATATATGATATAGACTCATTACATGCAAAGTCACATGTCCAGCCTTTCTTATAACTTTGATGATTATGGCTCACAGTCCATTTTTTAAATATACTGTGAGATTTTTAATTTGACTTTTTTTACAAGCTGAGCCATAATAATCCGGCTGCATAACTCACTTTGCATGTAATGAGTCTATTAGTTTTACAGTTTAAGTTGAATAACAGAAGTAAATGCACTTTTTCAGGATATTCTGATTATAAGAGCTTTATTTATGCAGCTCATTTCGCACATAAGGCAACTGGACATGATCTGACGGTGTCACAGGGACCTTCAAGAAGCTCAGCTCTCATCATTGTAGTCAAAGCAAAATGTAAATGTTAATGTATCACTGCAAGAAGGTCCTAGGTTTGATTCCCAAGCCAGAGAGTTTAAATATAAATATCAAACCGCTTTACGAAGAGAGAGAACACACCACTTTATTTCTGTCAACTATTTATGTTAATTATTATTCTTAACATTAACAGAAAAATAAAGTCAAACAAACAAACAAACAAACCAAAAGTCATTATTTATTTTGTTCAAAGTCTCATTAAGTCATTGAAAAGCCGCGGGAAGTGACGACAGCAAAGAAACAGCTGATCCTCCACCATAAAGAAATAATCCATGAGCCCAGAAATGACCTGCAGCTTTGCTCATCACACTCCTCCCAGTGAGTCCACAGGGCTTAAAAACACTCAGGATCAGGATCTATGTGCATGAGGGCGATGCACAGATGCCTCTTTACTGTCTGTGTTTAAACCCAGTTTCTCTGTGGAAGAAAATGTACTTCTTAGAGTAGTTTTATCATGTGGTGCTTTGTACTTCTACTTCAGTAAAATTATAATGATCTATACTCTTAGTTGAGTAAAAATAATCCGCTGTGAGTAAATATTTAAGTGGCAAATGCTTCATTTTGATCTATAAAGTAGATGTGGTTTATCTTGTTTACCTTATTCTTCAGAATGATTTGTTTTTTCTGTATTTTCTGCCTCTTTCTTGCAATTTTCTTTGTAAATATCAACATGTTTATGTTTTATGTTTCCCACAATTTACGGCGTCATTGAAAATGAATCAGACTTTTTTGCTCAGTTACTCACAGTACTCACAGTACTCACAGTACTCACAGTACTCACAGTACTCACAGTACTCAACTCACTTTTACTTTTACTTGAGTAATTATTTGTGTCACTACTTTTTACTTGGACTTACTTGAGTAAATATATTTTCTACTCTACCCACCTCTGCACACAAGTGAGAACCAATGGATGAACACACAAACATGCATTTATGAACATTTATGAACATTTATGAACATATATGAACATTTATGAACATTTATGAACACACACTCCGGGATGTTCTTGAAAGGGAACAGGTCATTCTATAGTTTGTGATTGAAGTTCAGTGACTCACAGGCCAAGGCAGCGCCGGTGACGCGAGTTTCGTGGTTTTCATAATAATTGAAAAGTCCAAAGTTTTAGGCATGTTTGTGGACGCCTCAGTGCTGCTGTCAGGGCTCCTGAAGGACCCCGTCCGCTCAGCAGCTATGGGAGCTTTATCTGCAGCGAAACGCACTAGCTACACCTGACAGATGTGCTCTGTGTCTCCCAGCGGTGCTTTCCCTGATTGTTCTATTTTACAAACAAAGGGGGCGAGATTAGATCAGAAGAAAAAATCCATCCTTCCTTTTATGAAGAGCGCGGATCGGGAAAACACTGCAGCAGCAGCAGCAGCAGCAGCAGCAGCAGCAGCATGGGTAAATATTAGCATGCACAGCTAGCCCACACACACACACACACACATGTTTGTTTGTCGCGTGTCAGTGAAACGCGTTACAGGCAGATGCTCAGCAGCTCTTGTGCAAACCAACAGCGAAACATCAGGGCCACGTGTAAAGTGATCTAATCCAGGTACATGCTACATGCTACATGCTAACAGCTGTGGTGCGCGAGAGGGCGTTACTATGGTAATCCTGGGAACGCGCGTCCAACTGTTGCGGCCATGTTGTGATGGTTAGAAATGCATGTAGGAGAGCCCTCATTTCATCATGATTAGTTTAATTGTTTTGTAACGATTAGACTTTCATCAAAATGACTGTGTTTTCCTAAATGTTGTAGAATAAATGTCATAATTTGAAAGTGTTGTCAATCAATCAGTCAAATCTTTATTTCTATATCACATTTACAAAGAGCTACTGCTGACCAAAGTGCTGAACAGACTCATTTAGAGGAAAAACAAGACATATTTAATACTGTGTTAAATGTGTTAAATAATAAAAATAATAATGTGCTGACATGCAAAGACGCTTTACATGTTTATAAATCGTTGTCCAGCAGAAATCACCACATTAGCCACTGTAACGAACTATTATTACACATTCATACAAGGACGACACACCAGTGTTAATGTCGTCGACTAAAATATTTAGTCTTAATTTTAGTCAAAGTGATATTTTTGTGACTAAAATTGGACTAAAACTAAATGAAAACTTTCTCATGAGACTAAAACTGTGACTAAAATGTCCAGATGTTTGAGTCGACTAAAATCAGACTAAATAAAAATGAAAAGGAGAGACTAAAATCATCCAAACTTGTATTGAGCGTCTGAAAGAGCCTCAGATCATGTTTAAAGGATCAGCTCTGAGCTTTGTTCATGTGGAGCAGAAACATGAAGCAGAGGAACAACATTAAACATGATTAGAATCAATATTATCAATGCAAAGTCGAGTAAATTTACTTTCAATTTTAGTGACTAAAACTAGACTAAAATCGAATTACATTTTTGTCAAAAGACTAAAAGTAAATTAAAATATGATGTCAAAATTAACCCTGCGACACACGATAAATATACTAAAAGTTTGTAGCAACAGAAATGGTCACAATCATCTTTTATGTTTTGAAAACAGAGGTGCACGATCCGCCTGATGGATCATCTCCCAACAATTTATCGTTTAGTTGTGAAGCCTTTGAAACGTATCTGCTGACACTTTCTGTGGCCGTGTTTAAAGTTTCTGCGCTCCAAGTTTTACCAATGAAAACTATGAATAATATCAGTGTGTCATTAACGCATCACTTTTTAGGTTGGTTTGTCAGACACTAAGGTTAGAGATGTTAAAGATCTTTTACATGTTTCAGCCGCCGGGTTAGGGTTAGTCATCAGAAGGATACTTCTGATGACGGCCTGCAGAGGGCGCTGAAACATGTAAAAGATCTTTAACATCTTTAACCTTAGAATCTGACAAAACCAACCTAAAAAGTGATGCTAGAACACCAGTCAGTGTTAATTTTGACAACATATTTTTAGTCTTTTGACGAAAATGTAATTCGATTTTAGTCTAGTTTTAGTCGACTAAAATTGCAAGTAAATTTAGTCGACTGAATTTAAGACTAATTGAGTGGACTTTGCATTGATAATATTCATGATAATCATATTTAATGTTGTTCCTCTGCTTCATGTTTCTGCTCCACATGAACAAAGCTCAGAGCTGATCCTTTAAACATGATCTGAGGCTCTTTCAGACGCTCAATACAAGTTTGGATGATTTTAGTCTCTCCTTTTCATTTTTATTTAGTCTGATTTTAGTCGGCTCAAATATCTGGACATTTTAGTCACAGTTTTAGTCTCATGAGAAACTTTTCATTTAGTTTTAGTCCAATTCTAGTCACAAAAATATCACTTTGACTAAAATTAAGACTCAATATTTTAGTCGACGAAATTAACACTGACACAAGTCGACACAATGAACGTTACGAAGTTTGTTATTAACGCATCCTTGTCTTTTCTGTCTTTTCTTTGTCTTTCCACTAAAGAAGGACCAGACGTCATCGTCCTGGATGAAGAGGATTGTCCGTTCACCATCATCACAGTGAAAATAGGAGAAAATGGTGCAATCGAAGAAACTAATGAACCTGTTATCAACTTGCATCCGAAACTGCATTCCCCCAACGCTGCACAAAACGGCCCCATCGAAGAAACTACCGACCCCGCCATCAACTTACATCCCCCCAGCTGTGAACCAGTGGATGACTCTTCTGAAACTGACAATTCAGATGATTGGACGGACGACACGGAGTCTCCAGCGAACCTGGTTCCCGTTCAACCCAAAAGAAAAAGGAAGAAAAAAGGTCCGCACAGGTGTCCGCACTGTGGAAAGACATTTACTCAAGGACCTCATTTAAAGGATCACATAATGACACACACAGGAGAGAAACCATTCAAGTGCTTAGTTTGTAACTTAGGATTTATTCAGAGGTCAAATCTAAACAGACACATCCATCAGCGTCATCCCTCTGAAGCCCCGCGGTTAATGACGCACAAGATCACTCAGTCGTTCAACTGCTGGGACTGTAAAAAGTCCTTCACCAATCACTATAACTATTCAAAGCATATGGAATCCCACAGAAACGCATGGGGGGAGAATCAGTCCAGTAATCTGCAGTTAGGAAAGACGTTCGACATAAATCCCTCCTCAGACTCGGACGCTCAGAGCGACGCAGCGGAGATCACCTACAGCTGTGCGTTCTGCGACCAAGAATATCCAGATGAAGAAACTCTGGCGTCGCACATGGAGTGTCATACAGCCGTGCGATCTCCCACTTCCTTCATCTGCACAGACAATCCGACAGAAGTCCACACCGAGCACCACCAAGAGGGAGAAGCTGAATATCCTCACACTCTGGAGGCTTTCAGTTGTAAATATTGTGGAAAACAGTGCAACTCGAAGCAGAAGTTGTCGTATCACGAAAGAACTCACAGAATTAAAAGGACGTTCCGCTGCTCGATCTGCAGGAGAGGGTTTGACAAAAGGGAGCAATACGACCGGCATGTCAGAACGCACTCCACCAGAGCGGGCGTTCAAACGGAGCCCCAGAAAGGAGAGCACGGAGCCAGAACGTTTCACTGCAAACTCTGTGGGAAACAGTTTAGTACGAAGCTGAGTCTGTCGTATCATGAAAGAACCCACAGTATCAAAAGGAGGTTTCGCTGCTCCCTTTGCAACAGAGGGTTTAATCAGAGAGACACCTATGATCGGCACTTAAGAACACACTCCACCAGAACTGTCCAAACTGAGCAGCTGAAGGAAGAGGAGACGGGCGGAAGCTTCACTCCGAGCTCATTCCGTTGTAAATATTGTGGGAAACATTGCACTACGAAGATGAACTTGTCGTATCACGAAAGGAGTCATAAGATTAAAAGGACCTTCCGCTGCTCTATCTGCAGGAGGGGTTTTGACAGTAGACAGGCTTACGACAGGCACGTTGTCATTCACTCTCAAACAGAGCTCCACAAACTGGAAGGAAGTAGCGTTGAATCTTCAGCTCAGCGGGGTTCGAAGCCCTTCAGTTGTAGATATTGTGGGAAGCAAGTGGACACGCAGCTGAGGTTGTCGTATCACGAGAGAAGCCACAAAGTGAAAAGGACTTTTTGCTGCCACGTCTGCAACAGAGGATTTAACAGTGAACTCAAGTACGAGCGGCACATTCAGATGCACTCGGGCAAACCTATCAAAACCGAGCAGCAGAAGGAAGAGGAGATGGACGAGAGTTCACCTCAGCAGAGCCCGGAGTCGCTCAGCTGTGTTTACTGTGGAAAGCAATGCGAAACCAGGCTGAGTCTGTCGTATCACGAGCGAAGCCACAAAATTAAAAGGTCTTTCCGCTGCTCGTTCTGCAACAGAGGCTTTAACAGCGAGCAGAAGTACGAGCGGCACATCAGGGAGCACGAGAAAGGAGAACACGCGGCGTATTCAACTCCAGAACATCCACATCTTTTCAGCTGCGTGGATTGTGGAGCCAGGTTTTCCACCGAGCCGAGTCTGTCGGAGCATAAGAAAACTCACAGAATCGAGACGGCTTTTCGCTGCTCCGTGTGCGACAAAGGGTTTAATCGAAGGCAGACGTACGAGAGGCATATCAAACTCCACTCCGCCAAACCCTCTGTTCAAACTGAGCCTCAGGACGAAGAGGAGACGGAGGAAGACTCGACTCCGGAATCATTTAGCTGTAAATATTGCGGGAAGCAGTTCAGTACGAAGCAGAGCCTGTCGTATCACGAAAGGACTCACAGAATAAAGCGGACGTTCAGCTGCTTCGTCTGCAATAAAGGCTTTAACAAGAGACCCGCGTATGTCCAGCACATCAGGATGCATCAGGAGGAATATTTAAACACAGATGTGGAGGATCTTTCACAGGGGGGCCTCCTGAAACCCTTTAAATGCGACCAGTGTGGGGTCAGGTTTAACGCAAAGCAATATTTAGTGCGACACATGAAGTATCACACGTCGGAGCCACATTTCTGCAAATACTGCGATAAAAGGTTCTCCACAAAGGCGTCGTGTGTGATGCACATGAAGAGCCACGGTCTGGAAATGCCGTACAGTTGTTTAATCTGCAAAGAGAAGTTCAAATTCCCGGGTCGACTCGTGGCGCACATGAAGAAACACGGGATGGCGGACGTCCGTGCGGAGGAGAGCCCGGACTTGCTGAGCTCGAAATACAAAGTGGAGTTTCCCTTTCCCTGCTCCAACTGCAAGATACAGATCACGGGAAGACGCTCGTACGAAGAGCATATGAGGATGCACTCGGAGGAGGCGGACAGCACATCCTTGTCCGGTCAGAGCGTAGGCGAGGGAGGCAACGCTGGAGAGGTCATCTTCAGCTGTGCGCTCTGTGACAAAGAGCTTCCGACGGAGGAGGCTCTGAAAACGCACATGGATGACCACGAGAAGAGCTGCAACACGGACGGACCAACGCTGGACTCTCGCATGGAGGAGGATGGAGGGAAGCCTTACAGCGGTACAAAAAGGTTTGATGGTGAAGGCGACCTGGAGCGTCACACTCGCATCCACGCGGGAGAGGAATCCTCCGGCTGCTCCGTCTGCCTGAAGACGTTTTCCAGCGCTTTGAGTCTGAAGCGACACATGGCTTTGCACAAGTCGCGCGTGAGGATCCAAACCGGGAAGAGTCGGTACCGGTGCTCGGTCTGTAACAAGAGGTTCGAGCGCCGGAGCGAGCTGGAGGAGCACGCCCGCCTTCACAAAGAGGAGCGGTCCTTCAGCTGCTCCGTCTGCCTGAAGACGTTCTCGAGCGAGTCCAATCTGAAGAGACACATGCCCGTGCACAAGTCACACGTCAGGTTCGGCGGGCAGAGCAAGCTGAAGGAGAACCCTCGCCTGGTCCACACAGAGGAGAGGTCCTTCAGCTGCTCCGTCTGCCTGAAGAAGTTCTCGAGCGAGTCCAATCTGAAGAGACACATGCCCGTGCACAAGTCACACGTCAAGTTCAGCGGGCAGAGCAAGCTGAAGGAGCACCCTCGCCTGGTCCACACAGAGGAGGAACCCGTCAGCGGCAAAAGGTTTTCCAGCGCGTACGTCTTAAAGAGGCCTCCCCCTCCTCCTCCTCCCGAGAGAGAGGACAAGCTGTTTTTCGATTGCGAGGATTGTGGGAAGCGCTACAGTTCGAAGCTGGGGCTGCTTTATCACGGCAGGACTCACCTGAAGCAGCAGAGACGGACGTTCCGCTGCTCCGTGTGCAGCGCGGAGTTTAATAAGAAGCTGGCGTACGACTGGCACGTTAAAATGCACTGTCCCCGACCGGACGGTGACGCTGAGGGCCGGGGGGGAGGAGGGGAGGGCGGAGGGGAGGGCGGAGGGGAGGGCGGAGGGGAGGGCGGAGGGGAGGGCGGAGGGGAGGGCCGGGAGCAGAGTCCGGCGCTCGGAGAGGGTGGAGGGAAATCTGAGCAAGGAGAGAGCAAGACGATTCAGGAAACGAACCCCCCATTCAGCTGCTCCGTCTGCGGGGGAGGGTTTGGAAAGGAGGACGAGTATGAAGCTCATGTGAAAACCCACGAAGAAGAACCTGAGCTGGACAAAGCTGATGTAACAGAGCTGTTACTTTAGTTTAGCAGAAAGTGTTTCCAGATAATCCGATTGCAGCTGTTCAGTGACGAGGCCTTGATGACGGATGGTGTCAGTGATGGATGTATGAAAAACATGCTTGTACATTTTGAAATAAACAGATTTGCATGACTTTGTGTGAAGGGATTTTGTCTTTCCAAGTTTTTATTTTTAGGAGTTGATTCTTTTTTCATAAATATCTTCCAAATGTTTCTTTATTTCATCTCGTGAATTCCTGCAAAAATAGGTTTATCCGTAAATAATGAACTGTTCTTAGCGCTGGGCGACGGCGGCGCAGGTGGTAAAGTGGGTCGTCTCGTGATCGGGAGGTCGTGGGTTTGAATCCCTGCTCCTTCAAATGCACACGGTCGTCGTGTCCTTGGGCAAGACACCTCACCCCACTTGCCTCCAGTGTCTGGGTACTAGGGCTGCAACTAACGATTATTTTGGTAATCGATTAATCTACTGATTATTTTTACGATTAATCGCTTGGCTGTGAATTGTGTATGAAAATTGTATTTCTTCATTTATTTTGAATCACATGAAGCTAAAGTGGCATCTCTTGAGGACATGTTGGAGTAAACTTAAACTGTTGTGTTAAAGTGTTTTTGTAGAGCCAGTTCTGCTTTATTAATGATGAGACACAGACAGATATCTATGACATTTTCAATGTACAAAACTCTACAGACCCTAACTTGAAAAACAAAGTAGGTTTCCATCAAAAATAAAAAATGTTCATGTAATTTTTGCTCTTTTTAAGTCTGTGTTTACTAGAAAAAGATGAATCGATTACTAAAACTATTTCAATAATCGATTCGTTGTTTCAGACCTACAACGTACATCGGTGTGTGAATGAGAGTGAGTGGGTGACTGGTTCCTTACTGTAAAATGTTTTGGGCCTGATAAAGGTAGAAATTAAAAAGTGCTATAAGTTCAGACCATTTACCATTTTTACCATAAAACCAAATGGGGATTGACCAAAAAAAAAAACTTTATTCTGAATTTTCACATTTCTAGCTGATTTTCTCTTTTTGCTTGATCTTAGAGCTTGGCTGTGGTCACATTTCTAATGATCACGGATATAAAGTATGTGGCATGATATAATATAATAGTCTCAACTTATAAAGCACTTTTCCACCTACATTAGGCACTCAAAGCGCTTTACAGCAAGGATCCACTCACCCATTCATGCTCTCATTCAGACACCAATGTACGCAGACACTGGGGGCAATGTGGGTGAAGTGTCTTGCCCAAGGACACAACGACAATGTGCACTTTCCGGAGGTGGGATTCGAACCCCCGACCTTCCGATCATGAGACGACCCGCTCTACCATCTGAGCCACTGTATGTCTGTGTTAAGCAGCAAAACAAAACGCAGAGATGGCCGTGCGTTAAAGAGTCATGTGATTCTTCTGTGTCCACTGAAGACACGTCTAGTTCCTTCCTCTGTTCTTGTTTGTTGACCTCGACACCAGGGCAACGTCAGGCCCGGGGGCTAAATCTGGCCCTTCAGCAAAGAACCGGATGTTTTTGAGAAATACTATGACACAGATTAGACGGTACTTTAAATGTTTAGTTAAACTACTCTAACAGTGTGAGAAGTACTTCAAATACTTAAAACTTGCTAAACAGAACAGCCAAGTACCCATATATTACGTACAACACTGGAGTTTGTAAAAAGTGGTGCTTTGGGCGATGATCGGGCCCACTAAACTAACCCCCCCCCCCACCCCCCACTAAACTAACCCCCCCACCCCCCCACTAAACTACCCCCCCCTCCCCACTAAACTAACCCCCCCCCCCACTAAACTAACCCCATGTGAGGACGGGTCAAATGCATTGAACTCTTTTCTCTACAGAGATTTATACAGTGTAACTTATAAGTTTCTTGATTAAAAACAGAATCGGGGGATTGTTGAGTTTCATTTTTACATGTTTCTATAAACCACATATTTAGTCCGTTTTCCTCCCTTCCCTTTGCTGACATTTTGTAGATCTACATTTTAGAACATTTTAAGTTCTTTTAAGTTTTTTTTTTCATAATTACTATAAAAATATCATGGCTAAGGCGTCAAAGTAGCTTTAAAAAAAAATAGACTTCCTAAAGTCCTGCTGGATCTACGACTGGTTAAAACACCCAAGGCCGTGGGAACCCAGGGTGCTGAGGGCGCTGCAGCACCCCCTGGTGGATAGTTTGTGAACCGCAGGCAATATTAACCTCTTAACTCCCACCTGAACCGAGCACACTTTCTCCAGCTTTACCCCAATCCAAAAGCTTCTGGAAAAAAGGTGTGAAAATAGCGACAAAACTGAGACGAAAACAAGGATGGAAATGTGACAAAAATGGACAAAAATTTGACAAAAAAATTGACGAAAGATTGAGAAAAAATGGATGAAAAAGTTTATAAGAATTTGACAAAAAATGTGAATAATTTGACGAAAAAGTCACGAAAAAGTCACGAAAACTTGACAAAAATGAGTCGACTGCCCGACAAAAAAAGTGCTGAATAAAAATCTGCCGTGAGGAAAAAGATCCATTTAGTTTTGTAGGTCTTTCAAATGAGGCGTTACACTGGCCTACAGGATTTGGGTAAAGCTGAACTGGAGAAAATGCTCTCGGTTCAGGCGGGAGGTAAGAGGTTAATAAATAGGATTTATGCACAGGAAAAGTAGTTTTGGGGGTACATTCTGTCCCTCAGCGCCCCCTAACTAAAACATCTTCCCACGGCTCTGGAAACACCATCGACTTAGGAGGGTTTGTTCATCGGTAACATTGTTTGAACATTGTTTGAACATTGTTTCTCTCCGGCCTCACAGACAGACACTTGGAAACATGACCAGCCCAAATGTCTTGTTCTGTCAAGGTCCCGATAACGTCCACTCTCACCGTGAAAGGGAAGGCACTGAGACAGGCTTTGGTACATTTTTTGGATAAGAAGACACTGTAGTTGTTACTATATACAGTATACAGAGAGTGGAGGAGTGATGGGAGACCCGGGCTGGAGCTCTGAGTCTCTTTACTTTACAAAAACACAGACGCTACATTAAACTACGTGTCCCTTTAACAGCTCTCAGCCCAGTCCTGTTCACACCTTCACAAACTGTAACACTTCTAACTGGAATACACTGGGAGAGGCCAAATGCTAACAACATCTTTGGTCATTTTGCATGGCCGAGGGCAGCACAAAGCAAAACTGATCTCACTGTATCTTTTTCCTTGCGTTGTTGCAGCTTTGTTATTACTTTTTTCACTTTCTTTATCATCTCATTTTTGCCACCATCTTGTAGAGTTTTTTCTGTTGAGTTTTTGTCTCTTTTTTTGCACCACTTTCATAACTTTGTTTGTTTTTTGTCACATTTTTGTTGCTGTTTTGTGTTTGTTTGTTTTTTTTTGGTCAATTTTTTATAATGTTTTTTTCTCATTTTATTTTATTTTATTTTATTTTTTTTTATTTTTATTTTTTTTATCTTTATTGTTTTTATTTTATTTTTTTATTTTGTATTTTGTATTTTGTATTTTTTATTTTGTATTTTGTATTTTGTATTTTGTATTTTGTATTTTGTATTTTATATTTTATATATTTTTTTTTTATTTTATTTTTTTATTTTTTTTTGTTTTTTATTTTTTATTTTTATTTTTTTTATTAAACTGGAGAAAATGGACTCTGTGAAGCCGTTTGTTAACAGGTTAAAAATGTTACTGAAAAATAAATAAACTTTTGGTTTGTGTTCAGGCACCTGCGCGGACGCCTCAGCGTTAGCTCCGCTGTTGCTATGCGTAACGTTAGCATAGGAAGCTAGCTCGGCCAGGATGAAAATGCGCGCTATTAAACGTTTCGGAGGAAATAAGAGCGACTGAAGTGAAAATGAAGACGTGCAAATCCCTGATGTGTGTTTAAGGTGAGCTGTGCTGCGGATAAACCGGAGAATATCAGAACAAAAGACAAAAGAACAGCTTTATGGCATCAGTTCCTCCTCTTTTCTCACTCTACACTTCCACTACTCCCAGTATTACCAGGACAGATGACTACACAGCATCTTTTATACCTGTTATTCATTACATGTGTAGGTCAGGGGGAACAATATTTGATAATTGCAGAAAACTAGTCTGTTAACAATATAACAATATAAGAATATAGTGTATGTCCCAGGCTTTGTTTACATTGTGGCTCCACAGGTTTGAAAGTGCAGGGTTAGCTCTGAACTTGTGGTTTCCTAAAGCCAGTCTGTGTAACACCAGCTCTTGTTGCTGCTGCTGTTTGTGCACCAGGATGACAGTGACTGCAGGTTTGATTCTCCTCCTGTAATGTCCAGTTTCTCAGTCAGATGAGCAGCTCCTGGGCCTGAGGAAGTGCTGCCTGAAAACTGCAGGATCATGGGTGAGAAACGCATGTTAATACTGTCGTGTGCACACACCTGTTGAAAAAAACACACTTTACTCACTTATGTGGCTGCAAATAATGATGATTCTACTAGTTATTGAATGTTTATGTTGGAGTCTTGATACTTGATGTTAGAGGATGACATTATACATTCCTATTTAGGAGGGCTGCTCGATTATTGAAAAAATAATAATCACGATTATTTTTGTCATAATTGAAATCACGATTATTCAAACGATTATTTGTTGCCTTTAAAAAAAGAAGAGAAGTGACAAAAGAAAGTGACAAAAATCCATCAAAAAAATTACAAAAATCCAGATAAAAGTGACAAAAATCCAGAAAAAAAGTGACAAAAATCCAGCAGAAAAAAGACAAAAATCCATCAAAAAAGTGACAAAAATCCATCAAAAAAGTGACAAAAATCCAGCAGAAAAAGTGACAAAAATCCATCAAAAAAGTGACAAAAATCCAAAAAAGACAAAAATCCATCAAAAAAGTGACAAAAATCCAGAAAAAAAGTGTCAAAAATCCAGGAAAAAAGTGACAAAAATCCAGAAAAAAGTGACAAAAATCCAGAAAAAAAGTGACAAAAATCCAGAAAAAAAGTGTCAAAAATCCAGAAAAAAAAGTGACAAAAATCCAGAAAAAAGTGACAAAAATCCAGAAAAAAGTGACAAAAATCCAGAAAAAAAGTGACAAAAATCCAGCAGAAAAAAGACAAAAATCCATCAAAAAAGTGACAAAAATCCATCAAAAAAGTGACAAAAATCCATCAAAAAAGTGACAAAAATCCATCAAAAAAGTGACAAAAATCCATCAAAAAAGTGACAAAAATCCAGGAAAAAAGTGACAAAAATCCAGAAAAAAATTACAAAAATCCAGAAAAAAAGTGACAAAAATCCAGAAAAAAAGTGACAAAAATCCAGAAAAAAAGTGACAAAAATCCAGATTTTTTTTTACAAAAATCCAGAAAAAAGTGACAAAAATCCAGAAAAAAAGTGACAAAAATCCAGCAGAAAAAAGACAAAAATCCATCAAAAAAGTGACAAAAATCCAGCAGAAAAAAGACAAAAATCAATCAAAAAATGGAAAAAAATCCAAAAATTTGAAGAAAAAAAATAGAAAAAAAAATATTATAATCGTTTTTTTGCGATTATGCTTATTTTGTAATCGTTTACTGTTGTAATCGAAATCGTAATCGGATTTCGATTAATTGCACAGCCCTATTCCTATTTATCGTATTGGGTCCAGCTGTAAAGTCGTCCTGTCTCTGTCATGTCTCTGTGGCGCTCAGACTCTCAGCCACTGAATGTTTGCTTGTGTGTCAGTATGAAGCTCTGAGAAGGATTTATCTCTTTCCTGTGGAAGCTCAGACAGACTTGAGTGGTTGGACGAGCGCAATGTCTCAAGTTCATGTCTCCAGGTCCCGTGCAGATAAATCAAAAACCACATGCTCCAATATATAATAAAAGAGACTATAAAATGGCCAATCTTGCCTTTATAGCTGCTAAAAGAACTATCATGATTAATTGGAAAAAAACGTAAATTTAACTGTTTCGCAGTGGATAAATGACTGTATGAATTCTCTGATCTGTTGTCCATGGAGCAGGTTATTAATGGAGATAACCTAATGTTAAATTTTGAGCAACTCTGTAACATCGCTGGTGTAAGATAGGAAACCCTTTGAACACCTGGGAACCTATTTCTGGGGTCACCTTCATAAAAAAATAGAAACGTGCAAATACATACTAATAGATATTAACAAAAGTCTGAACTCTCAACGTTTTTGCTTGGACTATGGACCAATTTGTTTTCTGTGAAGATGTTTAAGAGTGGAGACAATACTTAAAACATGAGTAAGACGTTGGTACAACATTTGTAAATACTGTTGTTGGGGAACTGAAGGAACTGCCTCCATCTAAGATTGTGACATCACTAAACAATAGAACACTTACGCAATTTCTTACCAACTGACAAAGGAATGACAAAAAAGTGACAAAAAAATGACAAAAATTAGACAAAAAAATGACAAAAATGTGACAAAAAATGACAAAAATGTGGGAAAAAAATGACAAAAATGTGGGAAAAAAATGACAAAAATGACATCGGGGTTTCCTCAGTTCTTAAAATAGATTTTTGTTGTTGCGTTTTTGTCACTTTTGAAACATTTCATCACCTTTTTGTCTCTTTCCTCTTTTGTGGCTTTTCCATCGCGTTTCATGACACGTTTTGCTCAGCTCAGGTTAAGAGGTTTACTTTAGTGCTGCTGTTTTTTGTGATATATGTATATATTTTTTTATGACTTTATTTTTTCATTTTAGAGTTTTTCAAAATAAATACAAACAATATACCACAGGTAATATACAAAAACATACACACAGATATGAAAGAAACAAACATAAAAAACAACAATAACAAAATAATAATAATAATTCAATTCAATTAAAAGAACAGTAATACAAATATTTAACAAGGAGGAAAGAGTTTAGTTTGTCTTTAAACCATTGTTTACAGTTGCCGTTTTCAAAGAATATACTCGATATAAATGATATAAATGATATAAATGATATAAATGGCCTTAATATCAGTTACAGCAGTCAGCGTTGACTTTGCAGCGTGTTGTTATTGTTTATTTGGACAGTTCATGCCGATGCACACGTGAGACCCATGCATGTAAACACACCACGCCGGACAATAAAGAGTTATTTTTGAGAATCCTTTAGACCAGTGGTTCTCAACCTGGGGGTCGCGAGACGAATTTGGGGGGCCGCCAGATCATTTAGATAAAATA
This sequence comes from Gobius niger, assembly GCF_951799975.1. Taxonomy (NCBI): domain Eukaryota; kingdom Metazoa; phylum Chordata; class Actinopteri; order Gobiiformes; family Gobiidae; genus Gobius; species Gobius niger. Next base: position 40,891,026 of record NC_136856.1, on the reverse strand, counting down.
TACATATTTTCATTAGCAGATAATCAAATGTTTTATTGTCGCATGTGTTGCTATTTTACCAGAGTGCCATTATTTGATCATAATTTGATGAATTTTATTCCAACCATTTGTTTTCTTCTTTGTCTTTTAAGAATTATGAACCCTAATGTTCCTATTTCTCACGGTGTGACCCGGGCGGGGGGTCACGAACCCCTTTACCTGTTATAATGGGGGTCACGGCTCCTAAAGGTTGAGAACCACTGCTTTAAATGAGACATTCCCAAAGTCCGGGACATCGCGGACCCCCCTCTCTCTCGGGGCCCCCCAGTCATAGTAGTTTACTCCATTCAAAGGAATTGTGAATAATTTTGCAGCTAAAATGACATAAAAAGTAACATTTAGTAACAACAGTCGGCTAAATACTGGTTTAAACGGGTGCATTTGTCCAGATGAATGTATTTTTCTTTTATCAAAATGAACTTTTTTCATTGTTCTTGTTTTGCAGACAAGCTTTAGGGCCCCTGTAGTGCCTCTGAGGCCCCCCGCTTTGGGAACCACTGCTTTAGACGATACATTTGTTAAAAAACAGCCGCCGCCAATTTCTTTTATAAACCATTTTATGTCAAACACTGGTCCATGTTCCTTATTTTGTCAGTTATCTTTTCATTCAGTTTTACTTCTTGTATGATATTAATCCATTCTTTAACTCACTCTTTTGTTTTGATCTTTAAAGCTGTGATTCGAAGGATTTGAAAAACATACTTTTCATCTGAGTTTATATTAATTGGGATTTTTCCTAATATCATATTTTCTCAGTTTCTTATTGTCGTTTCAACTATACGTCTTTCCAGTAAGTTTGTATTATTTTACAAGTATAGAAAATATGTGTGTGATTCACTTTTTCCTCCAACATACAGTTTGTCCCTTTATATTTACTCAGTCCAGAAGTATCTGACAGTGCTGCTGTTCTTCTGTTCTACTGGCGGAGTTTTAACCAAACCCTTGCCTTTCTGTCTGTTTGTTTGTGAGTTTTCTGATGAAAAAGACTTAAACTGACACATATGTTTGGTTCAGATCTCACTGGTTCCTCTCAGTGGATTAAAGAGGAACCAGAGGAAGAGAAGAAGCCGCACGACAAACCTTTCAGCATCACCGCTCAGAAAAACAAGTTTCCTCTGAACCAAAGCGACGAAGATGAAGCCGATGAGAAGGACTGTGGCTACGAGCCGGGCTGCAGCTCACGCCTGGGGGAGACGTTTGAACTGTCCTCCATTTTAAACCTATCCAGACCCGGCGACAGCGAGCGGCCGTACAGCTGCCCCGTCTGCAGCAAGGCGTTCACGAAGAGCAGCAACGTGGGGAAGCACATGCGGATCCACACGGGCGAGAAGCCGTTCAAGTGCTCGCTCTGCGACCGAACGTTCACCCAGAAAACCCACCTGGAGTCGCACCTGCCGTCCCACACCGGGGAGAAGCCCTTCAGCTGCCCCGTCTGCAGCAAGCGCTTCTCGCAGAAGAGCAACTACGTGCGGCATCTGGCCGTGCACACGGGGGAGAAGCGCTTCAGCTGCGCCGAGTGCGGGGCGAGGTTCAACCTGAAGCGGAATCTGGATCGCCACGTCATGAGCCACACGGGGGAGAAGGCGTTCAGCTGCCCCTTCTGCGACAAGGGCTTCACCCGGAAGGAGAGCCTGAACAATCATCTGATGGTTCACACGGGGGAGAAGGGGCTGCAGAAACCCTTCTGTTGTGCCGAATGTGGCCTGAGATTCAAAAAAGAGCCGTATTTGCACCGGCACATGGCGCTGCACAACGGAGACAGACCATTCAGCTGCTCGGTGTGTGAGAAGAAGTACAAGCATGAAGGAGCTTTGAAGACGCACATGAAGAAGCACAGCGAGGAGCGCCCCTTCAGCTGCTCACTGTGCGCTCAGACCTTCGCCCTGAAGGTGGAGCTGATGAAGCACCTGCGGCGGCACAGCGGAGACAAACCTTTCAAGTGTTCGGTTTGTGACAAAGCGTTTACCAGGAAGCTGTACCTGTCCCGGCACGTGAGTAAGACGCACACGGGCGGGGACAGCGCCGCCTGTTGAAGACGAGCAGAAGTGTTTTTTATTTCATCTGTGGCCTTAGATAATGGTCTAATATAAAGTACTGTGGCATCATTTGTTATATCATCAATGGATTCTGCATATCTGTTGTTTTTAATGCACAATGTCAATAAAGCTCAACAACCCGGTCCTGCTCAGTCATGCAGTGTTTACATTCAGCTTTATTTTACTACTTTCCTCATGTAAATATGAGCTTTAATGAACTGTTCAGAAACAATTCCAGTCAATTTTCGGGATAGTGATCTGAAGGCTGCGCTGACGTCCTTTCTCCACCAGAGGGAGACAAATCCTAAGGTGCTCTCGTACATGTTTGTTCTCGTAGAGTAGAAAACAAACTAAATCAAACAATACAATACAATACAAAGCTTAAATGTGACTAATTAAGGAAAGTCAAGACTAAAAGTGAACCTATGCACGTTATTAACCCCTTAACTCCCACCTGAACCCAGCACATCTTCTCCAGTTTGGCTTTACCCCAATCCAAAAGCTTCTGGAAAAAAGGTGAGGAAATAGCGACAAAACTGAGACGAAAACATGGATGGAAATGTGACAAAAAAGTGAGAAAACTGAAAAAAATGGACAAAAAAATGCCAGAAAGTGACAAAAAAAATGTAGAAAAATTTACAAAAAATGATGAAAAAGTGGCAAAAATTTGACAACAAAAGGACAAATATAAAAAAAAAGTGAGAAAACACAAAAAAGTGACAAAAAAATTACAAAAAAATTACGAAAAAGTGGTAAAAATGTGATAAATTGACAAAAATTTGACAAAAATTTGACAAATGTGACAAAAAGTGACACAAAATTTACTATTTGAGAAAAAAAATTACAAAAAAGCTACAAAATGAGTTGAAACCCCCCAAAAAATGATGGGAAAAAATGTGATGACGTGAAGAAAAAGATCCATTTAGTTTTGTAGGTCTTTCAAATGAGGCGTTACACTGGCCTACAGGATTTGGGTAAAGCTGAGCTGGAGAAAATGCTCTGGGTTCAGGCAGGAGTTAAGAGGTTAAACTATGTTATATAATAGGACTGGGACAAATATCAGACTGTATTGCAATACTTTTAGCGATACATTGTAAATGGTCTCAGCTCTTTTCTACCTTCATTAGGCCCAAAGTGCTTCTATAACCCCCTCATACATGTAGTGTTTATTTAATGTAACCAGCAGGTCTTTAAAGAGGCCAAACCAAATGTTTTTGTTTTTGTAAGTGTGAGGCAGCGTCGGAGAGACCTTAAAGCTGCATTCTGCAACTTTTTATGCATAAATAAAAGGTGATATTTGGACGAGTTTGACCTGTTTGTGACCCAGTATGTTGTATGAGAGGTCAGCACGGTGCCTTTACTCTCAGTGACAGGGGTCAAAAACTGACACATAAACAACTCGGGGCCCCCATTATATAAAGTCATCGTTGCTACTTAAGGGAAGAAAAAACATTTTAATATGAAGTTAATGTTTAAACTGTTGTAAGCGTTTGAATGGTTTCCACAAATGATATGCTCAAAAAACACTGGTCTATATGACACTCCAGGATCAATTGTTTTCTAGGTTTTTACCACCCCCTTGTGGTCGGGGGCGACTTCAAAAGACCCTCGGTAGATCGGATTCTAATGGGTCTTCAAACCTGGCTCCAAAGAGGTTAGTTTTTTCTAAATGTCAATCAATCTTATATGAATCTTATCTGAATCGGCTTGTTGCACGGTGTGGCTATGCTAGCTCCTCTGACCTGAAGGTGTGAGCGCCTGGACTTCCTGTCTGTTTTCTTTTCCTGGAATAATAATCATATTGTCTAAAGATTACGTTGTGGGCGGTGAGTTCCCGGTAGACGATCATTTATTGTGTTCAAATCATGAAGTTCAGATCAGAGACGCCTGTGATCATGAAGGATCGAGAGTTTGTCTTGAAGCTAAAGGCTAACATGCTATAAAAATATATATAAAGGCACTATTTCAAGTTTTTTAATGCATAAACCCCTTAACTCCCACCTGAACCGAGCACGTTTTCTCGACGAAAACAATGATGGAAATGTGGCAAAAATGTCACAAACATTTGATAAAAAATGGACAAAAAAGGGACGAAAAATTGATGAAAAAATTACAAAAATGTGATAAAAATGTGATAAAAATTGACGAAAACATGAAGAAAAAAAAAGTGACAAAAAATGACAACAAAGCTACAAAAACGTGAGGAAAAAGATCCTCTCGGTTCAGGCGGGAGTTAAGAGGTTAAATTAGCCTTTAGCTTCCCTGATCCTTCTAAACATAAACGTCTCCTCTATGGAAATATTTCTACCAGGAACTCACTGGTCTGAGCTCATCTTAATGGAAATGAATACAAACAGGAAGTACTTGCGCCCACAGCTTCACCTCAGAGGAACTAGCGTAGCCACATTGTGCAACAAGCCGATCAGACGCAGCAGGACCAGACTTTGGACCAAAACAGTGTAGAAATGATCGAGGGACAGCGTTTTATTTTGAACAATTGATCTCGAGTACAAGTCTTTTAAACAATATTCCTTTATATACGTCTTATCTATTTCAATCTTTACAATGTTTACACAGTTTTACAGCTGATTCTAAATTTAGTGCTGGTGCTGGCGTCTCTGGATTACAGTGAGTTGGCGTTGCTCATATTTACAGATCCGTCTCAGGACATGAACCTTATTAGAGTCAGATTTATAACATGGACATAAACTGTTTGATCGAGGCTGCTCTTGTTTTGTGTCACTGATGCTTCTGTCATGAACCCTCCTGCATCAGTTCTTCTGTTTCTTGTATTGAATCCATCTCCGCCCGGTTTGAATCCTGTTCTTCCTCCACATTCTCCGGTTCATCTGCAGGAACCTCATCACAAACTGTAAGTCTCTCGTCCTCTCGTTCCTCCTCCAGTCCCTCCTCCTGTCCCGCCTCCTGTCCCGCCTCCTGTCCCGCCTCCTGTCCCTCCTCCAGTCCCGCCTCCTGTCCCGCCTCCAGTCTCTCCACCAGTCCCTCCTCCAGTCCCGCCTCCAGTCCTGCCTCCTGTCCCGCCTCCAGTCCCTCCTCCTGTCCCGCCTCCAGTCCCGCCTCCAGTTCCTCCTCCGGTCTCTCCTCCAGTCCCTCCTCCAGTCCCTCCTCCAGTCCCGCCTCCAGTCCCTCCTCCAGTCCCTCCTCCTGTCCCGCCTCCTGTCCCGCCTCCAGTCCCGCCTCCAGTCCCGCCTCCAGTCCCGCCTCCAGTCCCTCCTCCTGATCTCCGGTTTGCTCCTCGTGTCCGTTAGCTCCACTGGTCCCGTTCTGCAGGGCGGTGTCCGACGTCCGGCCCGCGGGCTGGTTTGGGGCCGGGCTGGTCGGCGTCTGGCCCGCGGGCTGGTTTGGGGCCGGGCCCGGCGTCTGGCCCGCGGGCTGGTTTGGGGCCGGGCTGGTCGGGGTCGGGGTCTGAGTCTGAGCTGTGGAGGCGGCGTCCTTGGCCTGGCGGATACAGTTGATCCACTGCTGTTTGTTGAAGGCGTCGCTGGCCTGGAGGCAGTGGCTCTGGCCCCCGGCTTTACACCACACCCGGAAGAAGTTCTTTGCTGCAAATGGAAGAAAAAAACATCAGCAACAGAAATCACTCACTTCTCCATCATACAGTGTTTTAAAGGGGTTACAGTGCCTGAAATCCAACCGTGGATCAGGCTTTAACATAATTTAGTACAAAAACTAGTACGAAGCCAAACTCACACATGCGCCTCCTCATCACAGTGTGAGGATAAAGTCAGGGCTTTGCTGAGGCACATGTGGCACAGACAGAGCAGCCACAGGGTTTCTCAGGAGACACTGTGGGGTTTGTGGAAGAGTGTTTTATTTTGGCGGTGCCTTTGCTCTGCCTGGTCCTGTGATCAGTGTGATCAGTGTGATCAGTGTGATCAGTGTGATCAGTGTGATCAGTGTGATCAGTGTGAGCAGTGTGGGCACACTGTTTGGGAAACACCAGAAGCCTGGGTGACTGAGAGACTGTGGAAGCCAGTGTTGGGGAAAATACTTATTTAGTTACAGATACTTCACTTAAAGTGTATTTTGTAACGTACTCCGTTACTTTGTGCAGTCAGAGTCTTGTATTCTGAATACTTCACGTACTTTCACATTAATGTGCTTTATATTTGAGTATAAATGCGGCGTATGATTTAAAACACGTTCACTAAGTCTGTTGGAAAGACAGTAATGAACTTATTTAAGGCGAGACACTGCAGGTGAACAGGGAAAACATGTATATTTACAGATTTCAATTTGAAACTGTTGCTGTCGATCACTGGCATGAATGTGAGGAAGAAATACATGTTTTCTGTCATTTTATCTTTTCATATCAGAACAAGGTGTTTTATGCCTAAAAATGCACCAAATTTCCATCTTTTCGGCGACCGGATCTGAATAATGGACAGAGCTACATTCAAACTTAAGGTTTCATTTTATTGATGAATGAGTTGCCAAGACTTTTTCAGAGCGGATTTAGGATTTCTTGTTTAGTTTTAAAATAAGCTGTTTTTTAGTGTAAAAATGTGTAAAAATTAAATTTTCGCCTTATTTTTTGACATTCAAAACTCAATAAATGAGGCTTAAGGGATTAAATAATAAAAAATCCCTCTGAAAAAACCTTCCAAATCTTGTTCAGTCCAAGGCTGGAAAATGTGAAGTCTTTAGGTCCGACTGACGTGGACATAGTGTTGCCACAATGACAGAAACATGTGTTTGGAGAAAAAGGCCTTGAAATTGTGTTCTCCCATATAAGTCTATGGGGGAACATTGAATCAGTGCAATATTTAAACATGTTATTGTGAAGATTAGGCATATTTTCTGTTTCCGGGTGAAAGCTTATATGTTCAGAGACAGATTTGGCCCAAAACCTGAAAACTGAAACATGTAGTTTTGCCTGTAGTGTCTCCTCTTAAGCTTTAATTAAAGCTCTTTGCAGACACAGCAGGAGAAGCCGAGCACGTGACCCACATGTGTCTGGTTTGTATAAACGTGTTGAAGTTTTCAGTCGTTATTTGTGTTTTTGAAGGAGAGACGGATCATCAACAGTGAAACAAAACAGCTAAACTTTTCTTTATTATTAATGTTGTGGAAAATGGAGCTGAAATGTAATGTTCAGAATCACAATGTGTTCCTTTGATTCTGAGACAGTTACTGTATTTACCCTCAAGAGTAACTGAGTAACTGTACCTGAATATACTCAAAGTGAGTGTTCTGTATTCAGTTATTACCCAACACTGTTGGTGGCCTTGTTTCAGTCTACCCCAGGGCAGCTGTGGCTAAAACTGTAATGAAACTGTAAAGTGACTTTGAGCATCTGGAGAAGCGCCGTATCAGACTAATGCACTTTATTATTATTACATTATTATGATTAATTATTAGATCAGATTTCTGCTTCACTTGAGCTGCACTTTGATTATTAAACCAATGAACACGTTCTTCATAATTAATGAACAAACGACTTAAATAAAAGTAAGAATGAAACTGAGAGCTCAGTGAGAGCCAGAGGCACTCGGGCCTAATGTGGCCTCTGCTCATTTATTGGTGATCCGTGATCCGTGATCCGTGATCCGTGATCCGTGATCCGTGATCCGTGATCCGTGATCCGTGATCCGTGATCCGTGATCCCTGATCCCTGATCCGTGATCCCTGATCCCTGATCCGTGATCCCTGATCCGTGATCCGTGATCCGTGATCCGTGATCCGTGATCTCACCTGATGTAGGGCTGGGCATCGTATTTATTTTCAATACTGGTGCTTTAACGATACTTGGTTTACAGATAGATCCCTGTTTGTCTTCTAAATGTGTATGATTTGTTTGAGCTGAAAGAACCGACTCGCTCTCTTTAATGCTGACGGCGGGAGAACGTGGATCTAAAGATATTTTGTCTTTGGTTTCCGTTCTCAAAAGGTTTTTTCTTCTTTAAACGTTTGTAAATGTGTGAAATGTGTGAGTTTGTTGATTCTAAAACACAAAGTAACAGCACTGACTCCTCTCGTTGTTGCTGAACGCGCCCCGGATGGACCCGCCCACTCTCATCTCTCCGTCTGATAGGTCCTCCAGCTCCAGCTGCTCGATGGGGATTGGCTGACGGCAGAGCTGGTATCTGATTGGCTGTTCAGAGGCGGAGACGGAGCGTGTGATGACGAGCACGTCCTGGAAGAGGAACACGTGCAGCTTCTGTGAAGAAGAAGAAGAAGAAGAACACGTTTAGTATCTGTAGTATCTGTAGTATCTGCACGTCCTGGAAGAGGAACACGTGCAGCTTCTGTGAAGAAGAAGAAGAAGAAGAACACGTTTAGTATCTGTATCTGTAGAACACGTTTAGTATCTGTAGTATCTGTAGTATTAGAATCTGTAGTATCTGCACGTCCTGGAAGAGGAACACGTGCAGCTTCTGTGAAGAAGAAGAAGAAGAAGAAGAACACATTTAGTATCTGTAGTATCTGTAGTATTAGTATCTGTAGTATTAGTATCTGTAGTATTAGTATCTGTAGTATTAGTATCTGTAGTATCTGTACGTCCTGGAAGAGGAACACGTGCAGCTTCTGTGAAGAAGAAGAAGAAGAAGAACACGTTTAGTATCTGTAGTATCTGTATCTGTATCTGTAGTATCTGTAGTATTAGTATCTGTAGTATCTGTATCTGTAGTATCTGTAGTATTAGTATCTGTAGTATCTGTAGTATCTGTAGTATCTGTAGTATCTGTAGTATCTGTAGTATGTAGTATTTGTAGTATATAGTATCTGTAGTATTTGTAGTATATAGTATCTGTAGTATTTGTAGTATATAGTATCTGTAGTATTTGTAGTACTCACCCCCCCCGGTGGTTCTTGAGCGCTCCGTGTAGTATGTAGTATGTAGTATGTAGTATGTAGTATGTAGTATCTATAGTATGTAGTATCTGTAGTATTAGTACTCACCACCCCCCGGTGGTTCTTGAGCGCTCCGTGTAGTATGTAGTATGTAGTATGTAGTATGTAGTATGTAGTATGTAGTATCTATAGTATGTAGTATCTGTAGTATTAGTATTAGTATATGCAGTATTAGTACTCACCACCCCCCGGTGGTTCTTGAGCGCTCCGTGTAGTATCTGTAGTACCTGTAGTATCTGTAGTATGTAGTATCTGTAGTATCTGTAGTACTCACCACCCCCCGGTGGTTCTTGAGCGCTCCGTGTAGTATCTGTAGTACCTGTAGTATCTGTAGTATCTGTAGTACTCACCACCCCCCGGTGGTTCTTGAGCGCTCCGTGTAGTATGTAGTATCTGTAGTATTAGTATCTGTAGTATTTGTAGTATATGTAGTATCTGTAGTATTTGCAGTATTAGTACTCACCACCCCCCGGTGGTTCTTGAGCACTCCGTGTAGTATCTGTAGTATTAGTATCTGTAGTATGTGTAGTATTTGTAGTACTCACCACCCCCCGGTGGTTCTTGAGCGCTCCGTGTAGTATCTGTAGTATCTGTAGTATGTAGTATCTGCAGTATTTGTAGTACTCACCACCCCCCGGTGGTTCTTGAGCACTCCGTGTAGTATCTGTAGTATTAGTATCTGTAGTATATGTAGTATTTGTAGTACTCACCACCCCCCGGTGGTTCTTGAGCGCTCCGTGTAGTATCTGTAGTATCTGTAGTATCTGTAGTATCTGCAGTATTAGTACTCACCACCCCCCGGTGGTTCTTGAGCGCTCCGTGTAGTATGTAGTATCTGTAGTATGTAGTATCTGCAGTATTAGTACTCACCACCCCCCGGTGGTTCTTGAGCGCTCCGTGCAGTATGTAGTATCTGTAGTATCTGTAGTATCTGTAGTATGTAGTATCTGTAGTATGTAGTATCTGTAGTATTTGCAGTACTCACCACCCCCCGGTGGTTCTTGAGCGCTCCGTGTAGTATCTGTAGTATCTGTAGTATGTAGTATATGTAGTATGTAGTATATGTAGTATTTGTAGTACTCACCACCCCCCGGTGGTTCTTGAGCGCTCCGTGCAGTATGTAGTATCTGTAGTATGTAGTATCTGTAGTATTTGCAGTACTCACCACCCCCCGGTGGTTCTTGAGCGCTCCGTGTAGTATGTAGTATCTGTAGTATCTGTAGTATTTGCAGTACTCACCACCCCCCGGTGGTTCTTGAGCGCTCCGTGTAGTATCTGTAGTATCTGTAGTATCTGTAGTATCTGCAGTATTTGTAGTACTCACCACCCCCCGGTGGTTCTTGAGCGCTCCGTGTAGTATCTGTAGTATCTGTAGTATCTGTAGTATCTGTAGTATCTGTAGTATTTGCAGTATTAGTACTCACCACCCCCCGGTGGTTCTTGAGCGCTCCGTGTAGTATGTAGTATCTGTAGTATGTAGTATATGCAGTATTTGCAGTACTCACCACCCCCCGGTGGTTCTTGAGCGCTCCGTGTAGTATCTGTAGTATCTGTAGTATCTGTAGTATCTGCAGTATTTGTAGTACTCACCACCCCCCGGTGGTTCTTGAGCGCTCCGTGGCAGCTCAGAGTCCGTGATTGGTCGATCAGGTGATGCTTCGGCTCCTCCTCAGAATAAACAAGTCTCTCTTTATAAAACTCACACTCGGACTCTCCGGTCTGACGGTTAATGTCGGCCACGACGCCCTGCACCGTCACCATCTGCAACACAACACATACTGATGAAGTACTTTTACTGCATCACCATCTGCAGACAACACATACTGATGAAGTACTTTTACTGCATCACCATCTGCAACACAACACATTACTGATGAAGTACTTTTACTGCATCACCATCTGCAACACAACACATTACTGATGAAGTTCTTTTACTGCATCACCATCTGCAACACAACACATTACTGATGAAGTACTTTTACTGCATCACCATCTGCAACACAACACATTACTGATGAAGTACTTTTACTGCATCACCATCTGCAACACAACACATTACTGATGAAGTACTTTTACTGCATCACCATCTGCAACACAACACATTACTGATGAAGTACTTTTACTGCATCACCATCTGCAACACAACACATTACTGATGAAGTACTTTTACTGCATCACCATCTGCAACACAACACATTACTGATGAAGTACTTTTACTGCATCACCATCTGCAACACAACACATTACTGATGAAGTACTTTTACTTCATCACTTTATTACTCTCACTGATTATCCAGACGAGCCGCAAAGTCTGGTTCACTGTGTTCAGATTTCCACTGTTTTCGTGAAGAGAATGAAAACTATACACAGGTGCTCGTCATATCATTTGAATATCATGAAAAAGTGCGTTTACTTCTGTTATTCAACTTAAAGGGACTATATGGAGTTTAAAAATGTTAAAACTTAGTATTCTTCTCCTCCTACATGTTCCTCCATGTCCTCATGTGTAGAAGGAGCTCAGACCTGTTCACCACAACTGCCTCTAAAATCCTGCTCTGTCAGAAAGGTGTTACTCAGGTCTGAAGTGCCGTCATGCACGAGCTTAACATAGAAGCTGCAGTTACACGTATGACCTGAGGGGGCAGTAGTGAGTATAAAATGACCAACTTGCATCTAGTCCCTTTAAACTGTGAAACTGATCGACTCATGACTTGCAAAGTGTGATTTTTAGCCTTTACTTGTCGTCATTTTTATTATTTTGGCTCAGCTGTAAAAACCCATCCATCCATTTTCTCTGTTTTTTTGTCATTTGGTAAAATTGTGTAATTATAATTGTCCCATTGGAGTAAACGGGGCCTGGTCATCGCTACGGCAACGCAGTATCAAACATATGACGAGGGTTTCATTGACTTTTTTGATTGAAACAAATGGAATTTCGGGCAAATTTAGTAAATCTCCACCAAACGACATGTTTTTACTCCCGTATAAATGTTCTTATTGCTTTTATAATGACAGACTCTGTTATATCACCAGAGGAGTCAGGCAGGGGCTCTTAGGAGGACGGAGCGTGATTCCTTTGACTTCAAATTAAAAGGATTCACGCACCATTAAAAAAACCTCCACGGACCTCAGAGTGTTTAAGCTAAAAGCCTCTGGTTTCACATTGGCTTATTCCATTAAACATGTTTCTGCTGCACATGTACATGACCAAGTACCCAGTGTTAAACATGTTTCTGCTGCACATGTACATGACCAAGTACCCAGTGTTAAACATGTTTCTGCTGCACATGTACATGACCAAGTACCCAGAGTTAAACATGTTTCTCCTGCACATGTACATGACCAAGTACCCAGTGTTAAACATGTTTCTGCTGCACATGTACATGACCAAGTACCCAGAGTTAAACATGTTTCTGCTGCACATGTACATGACCAAGTACCCAGTGTTAAACATGTTTCTCCTGCACATGTACATGACCAAGTACCCAGTGTTAAACATGTTTCTGCTGCACATGTACATGACCAAGTACCCAGTGTTAAACATGTTTCTGCTGCACATGTACATGACCAAGTACCCAGAGTTAAACATGTTTCTGCTGCACATGTACATGACCAAGTACCCAGAGTTAAACATGTTTCTGCTGCACATGTACATGACCAAGTACCCAGAGTTAAACATGTTTCTCCTGCACATGTACATGACCAAGTACCCAGTGTTAAACATGTTTCTGCTGCACATGTACATGACCAAGTACCCAGTGTTAAACATGTTTCTGCTGCACATGTACATGACCAAGTACCCAGTGTTAAACATGTTTCTGCTGCACATGTACATGACCAAGTACCCAGTGTTAAACATGTTTCTGCTGCACATGTACATGACCAAGTACCCAGAGTTAAACATGTTTCTGCTGCACATGTACATGACCAAGTACCCAGTGTTAAACATGTTTCTGCTGCACATGTACATGACCAAGTACCCAGTGTTAAACATGTTTCTGCTGCACATGTACATGACCAAGTACCCAGTGTTAAACATGTTTCTGCTGCACATGTACATGACCAAGTACCCAGTGTTAAACATGTTTCTGCTGCACATGTACATGACCAAGTACCCAGTGTTAAACATGTTTCTGCTGCACATGTACATGACCAAGTACCCAGAGTTAAACATGTTTCTCCTGCACATGTACATGACCAAGTACCCAGTGTTAAACATGTTTCTGCTGCACATGTACATGACCAAGTACCCAGAGTTAAACATGTTTCTGCTGCACATGTACATGACCAAGTACCCAGTGTTAAACATGTTTCTGCTGCACATGTACATGACCAAGTACCCAGTGTTAAACATGTTTCTGCTGCACATGTACATGACCAAGTACCCAGTGTTAAACATGTTTCTGCTGCACATGTACATGACCAAGTACCCAGTGTTAAACATGTTTCTGCTGCACATGTACATGACCAAGTACCCAGAGTTAAACATGTTTCTGCTGCACATGTACATGACCAAGTACCCAGTGTTAAACATGTTTCTGCTGCACATGTACATGACCAAGTACCCAGAGTTAAACATGTTTCTCCTGCACATGTACATGACCAAGTACCCAGTGGGGGCACATTCACACTTCACACAGGTGTCACACTGTAGCCCCCGTCCCAGACCCTTAGGTACTTAGTTAATTTATTTTCTTCGGTCATTATGAACATTTAAATCACATGTTTTCCAAAGATCTTAGACATTATACAATAAGAAAACACATACATTAAAGGAACAGGCCACCGTTTTTACATACTGAGATATGTTCTTACCTCACCTTAGCCGAGTTAATATATCCCCGTCTGGTCTTTGTCCGTGCGCTCACACATACGCAGCCTCTCCCACATGTCACATAGCTCCAAAAAAGCTCACGATAGAAGCTACCAAGCTCTTCCACGTGTTCCCTATTTAAATAAAGTTACGTGAAGTGTTTTCATGCAAAGTATATTTACACAGAAATGTAACATGTGGATTTTATAAGCAGATAAAAAGGGGGACTATATTGTGAGGCGTAATGATACAGGAGCACAGCGTCCGCGCAGTAACTCCTAAAGACTTCCCCGCTCACTTCCGTCAGTAGAAGCTGCGTGACTTGTACAGAGCCTTTTACAACAAGCAGAAAATATATTTTGGGAAAGTGCTCGCACATTCCTACCTCATGGTGGAGCTCCTGAGTCCTGTGTCGTTGGAAATCTGTGAAACATTACTACACTATATACTTTCTGCTTGTTATCACAGCCCGGCACGATGCACGTGAAAGGCATCGTTCACAAGTTATCCAGGCTTCTTCAACTGTTCTCTGCTGCTCTACAAGTCACGCAGCTTCTACTGACGGAAGTGAGCGGGGAAGTCTTTAGGAGTTACTGCTCCTGTATCATTACGCCTCACAATATAGTTCCCCTTTTTATCTGCTTATAAAATCCACATGTTACATTTCTGGGTAAATATACTTGGCATGAAAACACTTCACGTAACTTTATTTAAATAGGGAACACGTGGAAGAGCTTGGTAGCTTCTATCGTGAGCTTTTTTGGAGCTATGTGACATGTGGGAGAGGCTGCGTATGTGTGAGCGCACGGACAAAGACCAGACGGGAATATATTAACTCGGCTAAGGTTAGGTAAGAACATATCTCGGTATGGAAAAAAGGTGGCCTGTTCCTTTGACAGGTTATGCTTGTCTACAAAGCTATCAACCATACCCTGTCCCGCCCCTGCCCCGCCCCCTCACCGCCTCCTCCAGCCGCGGCCGGTCCGGGTGCTCCTGGTCCGTGTGCCTCAGGATCTCCCGCAGCAGCAGGGGGTACTTGACCAGGCGGCTGCGCGGGATGCCCTCACCGCCCCCTGTCCCGCCCCCTGTCCCGCCCCCTGTCCCACCCCCTCACCCCTCCTCACCGCCTCCTCCAGCCGTGGCCGGTCCGGGTGCTCCTGGTCCGTGTGCCTCAGGATCTCCCGCAGCAGCAGGGGGTACTTGACCAGGCGGCTGCGCGGGATGCCCTCACCGCCCCGTGTCCCGCCCCCTGTCCCGCCCCTGTCCCGCCCCCTGTCCCCCCTCTCACCGCCTCCTCCAGCCGCGGCCGGTCCGGGTGCTCCTGGTCCGTGTGCCTCAGGATCTCTCTCAGCAGCAGGGGGTACTTGACCAGGCGGCTGCGCGGGATGCCCTCACCGCCCCCTGTCCCGCCCCGTGTCCCGCCCCCTGTCCCGCCCCCTCACCCTTCCTCACCGCCTCCTCCAGCCGTGGCCGGTCCGGGTGCTCCTGGTCCGTGTGCCTCAGGATCTCCCGCAGCAGCAGGGGGTACTTGACCAGGCGGCTGCGCGGGATGCCCTCACCGCCCCGTGTCCCGCCCCTGTCCCGCCCCTGTCCCGCCCCCTGTCCCGCCCCCTCACCCCTCCTCACCGCCTCCTCCAGCCGCCTCCGGTCCGGGTGCTCCTGGTCCGTGTGCCTCAGGATCTCCCGCAGCAGGAGGGGGTACTTGACCAGGCGGCTGCGTGGGATGTCCAGGAAGTTCCACAGGTCCAGTTTGCGGCTGAAGGGCGAGAGGAGGCAGCGCTGGAGGAAGTCCTGCACCCGCCGCTCCTGCTTCTTCTGGTCCAGCAGCGCCTTGGCCTTCACCTGGTTCCTGCAGTACGGCGTGTACTCGCACAGGCAGGGCAGCTGGGGGGAGGAGGAGGAGGGGGGGGGGTCAGGGCTTTGTGATGCGGATGAAGAAGTCTTTCTCAAACACTCACCCACTGTGTGAGGAGGTTTCCCACGTGGTCTGTGGAGCCGTCAGACTTTCTCGCGTCTCTGAGTCGACTCAGCAGGTCTGAGGAGCAGAGGGGAGATGTTTCAGTGAGGGGGGGCTGAGGGACAGAATGTACCCCCAAAATACTTTCTGTGCATGAATCCTATTTATTAACCTCTTAGAGCATTTTCTCCAGTTCAGCTTTACCCAAATCCTGTAGATCCTGTAGGCCAGTGTGACGCCTCATATGAAAGACCCACAAAACTAAATGGATCTTTTTCCTCACGTCAGATTTTTTTTCATCACTTTTTTTGTCACATTTTCGTGACTTTGGCGTCAAATTATTTGCATTTTTTTGTCAAATTCTTTTCACTTTTTCGTCAATTTTTTCCTCAATTTTTCGTAACATTTTTCTCACTTTTTGTAAATTTTTTGTCAATTTTTGTCATTTTTTCATCATTTTTTTTCATCACATTTTTTGTCTTTTTTTCATTTCATTTTTTTGTCAATTTTTTGTAATATTTTTGTAAAATCTTTGTTAATTTTTGTCACATTTTTGTCATTTTTTTTATCACATTTTTTGTCATTTTTTAGTCATTTTTTTATCACATTTTTTGTCATTTTTTTGTCATTTTTTTGTCATTTTTTTGTCATTTTTTTGTCATTTTTATCAATTTCTTGTGACATTTTTGTCATTTTTTCATCCATTTTTCGTCACTTTTTTGTCACATTTCCATCCATGTTTTCGTCTCAGTTTTGTCGGTATTTTCACACCTGTTTTCCAGAAGCTTTTGGATTGGGGTAAAGCTGGAGAAAATGTGCTCGGTTCAGGTGGGAGTTCACAAACTATCCACCAGGGGGCGCTGCAGCGCCCTCAGCACCCTGGGTTCCCACGGCCTTGTCTCTGAGGAGGAACATGTCTGACTTTATTTACAACACAGGACTTAGAGCCAGACTAAACCAGCTCTGAAGACCTGGACCAGGACTTCCTCAGGTCTGAACCAGGACTTCCTCAGGTCTGAACCAGGACTTCCTCAGGTCTGACCCAGGACTTCCTCAGGTCTGAACCAGGACTTCCTCAGGTCTGGACCAGGACTTCCTCAGGTCTGAACCAGGACTTCCTCAGGTCTGACCCAGGACTTCCTCAGGTCTGGACCAGGACTTCCTCAGGTCTGAACCAGGACTTCCTCAGGTCTGAACCAGGACTTCCTCAGGTCTGACCCAGGACTTCCTCAGGTCTGAACCAGGACTTCCTCAGGTCTGAACCAGGACTTCCTCAGGTCTGAACCAGGACTTCCTCAGGTCTGAACCAGGACTTCCTCAGGTCTGAACCAGGACTTCCTCAGGCCTGAACCAGGACTTCCTCAGGTCTGACCCAGGACTTCCTCAGGCCTGACCCAGGACTTCCTCAGGTCTGACCCAGGACTTCCTCAGGTCTGAACCAGGACTTCCTCGGGTCTGAACCAGGACTTCCTCAGGTCTGACGGGGATCTCACCTTCGTGCAGAGGGATGAGAGAGTCCAGAGTGCCGAAGATCTGCTGGAGTTCCTGCTCGGTCATGATGCACAGGGTCCTCATGGGGTCGTGATACGCCTGCAGCAAGAAACATTAACAATTAGGACAGAACAGCTGCTTTCTTCTTCCAGGGCTGTGCTTTTGGGGTTCAGCGCCTCTAATGGCCACAAGAATGAATTACAGCACAACAATAACACAAACACAAGCAGCTGAATAAGTATTAAAGAGCTGGAAATGAGTTTGTCTTTGACTCAGGAGCTCCATAGCCAGAGCTGGGCAGGACTCAGTTACATTCATCATTTCATTTAATTTCGTTTATTTGAGCTACTTGTGTAAAAAATAAACAAACCAGGCATCATTTGCAAAAAAGTGACAAAAAAAAGTGACAAAAAATGACAAAAAAGTGTGACTAAAAATGACCAAAAAAATAACAAAAAAAGACAAAAAATGACAAAAAAAAGACAAAAAAATGTGACTAAAAATGTGACAAAAAATGACAAAAAAGACAAAAAATGACAAAAAAATGTGACAAAAAAAGACAAAAAATTACAACAAAATGTGACAAAAAATGTGACAAAAAATGACAAAAAAGACAAAAAATGACAAAAAAATGTGACAAAAAAAGACAAAAAATTACAACAAAATGTGACAAAAAATGTGACAAAAAATGACAAAAAATGACATTTATCATTTCATTTCATTTATTTGAGCTACTTGTGTAAAAAATAAACAAACAGGCATCATTTGCAAAAAAGTGACAAAAAAATGTGACAAAAAAATGTGACAAAAAAAGACAAAAAAATGACAAAAAATGAGAAAAAAATGAGAAAAAATGAGAAAAAAATGACAAAAAATGACAAAAAATGACAAAAAATGACAAAAAATGTGACAAAACATGACAAAAAATGACAAAAAATGACAAAAAAATGACAAAAAATATATAAAAAAATGACAAAAAATGACAAAAAAAATATGACAAAAATGACAAAAAAAATAACAAAAAATGACCAAAAAATGACAAAAAATGACAAAAAAATGACAATAAAATGTGACAAAAAATGTGACAAAAAATGACAAAAAATAACATTTATCATTTCATATCATTTATTTGAGCTATTTGTGTAAAAAATAAACAAACGGGCATCATTTGCGCTGTTTGCAATGATAAAGCAAGGCACACAGAGAAGCTCAAAAGGAGTGTACTTTTTTTTTTAGTTTAATTTATTTGAGCAACTACATTTTCCTAATTTACAAATTCACATTAACCCCTTAACTCCCACCTGAACCGAGCACATTTTGTCCAGTTTGGCTTTACCCCAATCCAAAAGCTTCTGGAAAAAAGGTGAGAAAATAGAGACAGAACTGAGACGAAAACATTGATGACGTGGCAAAAAAGTGACGAAAACTTGAGGAAAAAATGACAAAAAATGTGACAAAAAATGACAAAAAAATGTGACAAAAAATGACAAAAAAATGTGACAAAAAATGACAAAAAATGTGACAAAAAATGACAAAAAAATGTGACAAAAAATGTGACAAAAAATGACAAAAAATGTGACAAAAAATGACAAAAAATGACAAAAAAATTTGACAAAAAATGACAAAAAATGACAAAAAATGTGACAAAAAGACAAAAAATGACCAAAAAATGACCAAAAAATGACAAAAAAAGACAAAAAAATTTGACAAAAAATGTGACAAAAAAAGACAAAAAAGACAAAAAAAAGACAAAAAAAATTGACAAAAAATGACAAAAAATGTGACAAAAAATGACCAAAAAAAGACTCAAAAATGACCAAAAAATTACCAAAAAATTACCAAAAAATTACCAAAAAATTACCAAAAAATTACCAAAAAATTACCAAAAAATTACCAACAAATTACCAAAAATTGGACAAAAAATTACCAAAAAAACCTAAAAAATGTGACAAAAAATGACAAAAAATGTGACAAAAAATGTGACAAAAAATGTGACAAAAAAATAACAAAAAATTACAAAAATGTGACAAAAAGAAATGAAATCCCTGTAATTTAAGCAACTTTTAGAAGTAACTGTACTTTTACGTGTTGTTTTTTTAACTTCTCCTCAGGGCTTCATTTGTAAATTGTATTTTCAGGAACACGTTTGGTCTGAAGTGATGGATTCGAGGAACCGGCCAAACAATTACCGGAACACATTAACCTCTTAACTCCCGCCTCAAGTGCATTTTCTCCAGTTCAGCTTTACCCAAATCTCAAAGCTTACAGAGTAATGCCTCATTCGAAAACTTTTCCCATGCGTTTTTGTCACTTTGCTGCTATTCTTTTTCCCCTTGTTTTTGTCTCATTTTTGTCGCTATTATATCAGTAGCTTTTTCAAGAAGCTTTTAGATTTGGGTAAAGCCAAACTGGAGAAAATGTGCTTGGTTCAGATGGGGGTTAAGAGGTTAAATGTGCTCCCCCAAACGGAGGATCTGATCAAGCCCCGCCTCCCTTGAGTGCATTAAAGCGTCTGTAACTCGTGCCACTGTGAGTCAATCTGAAAGCCACAAATCTTCATTCTGACGCTTAAAAAAAGATGTTTGTTATATTTGTTTTTTATGGGATTTTCTTCTTTTCACATTTATGTCACGACTGAAACATGAATCAGACTTTTACAGTTCAAACTGTTCCTCAAGTCACATTTTCACCAGCACTTGTTTCTTCCTTCATTATTTGGGCCACTGCTTCTTACTTCTACTTCTACAACGATCTTAAAGAGGGGGTGTTCTGCTTTAAAGAGGGGGTGTTCTGCTTTAAAGAGGGGGTGTTCTGCTTTAAAGAGGGGGTGTTCTGCTTTAAAGAGGGGGTGTTCTGCTTTAAAGAGGGGGTGTTCTGCTTTAAAGAGGGGGTGTTCTGCTTTTGTCAGTCCCATAGCACCAGTCTATATCTCACTACAATGATGACAAACCTTCTGTTGGTCTGTAAATGCAGTAAATTAGAATAACTGCCTTGTATAAAATGTCTCTCTCAAAATGGCTGTAGTGAATGTCTTGAAATAGGCCTCTGTCTCTTTAAGAACCTCTGAGCCTTTAGACACGCCCCCTCCACACGCTGTCTGTGGCATCAGTGGGGAGGGGGTTCTGCTGAGGAGCAGTGGTTGGTTACTCGGCTGGTGACCAAAGCTCGGAGGCGTCTCCAGGAGGTGGGGGCGTTCCTAGGAGGACTCAGGCAAACCTATCCCTAAAATGGCCGCCATCAGAGTTTTTACAGATTACTCAGAAATACGTGAATGTGCCAAGGCAACACTTCAGCCATGTTTTTAATGAGGGAGTGACAGAATAACATGATGGAAAGCTGGAAAAAGACCATTTTGCAGAATACCCCCCCTTTAAAGTAAATGTGAGATATATTTTGTCCAGTCAGTGCTTTGTCATTGTCACATGATGTCGCTCAGTCATTCTTTGTGCCATGTTTGAACTCGTACCTTTTTGGCGAGTTTCAGATCCTCCACCAGGTCCTGCTCCCCCTGGACCAGCTCAAAGATGGCCTGAAACACAGAGCACACGCTGCAGTCTCGTCCATCCCTGTGTGTGTTGTGCCCCCGAGAGGTCAGAGGTCAGAGGTCAGAGTCTCACCTCCTGCCTCTGGAGCTCTTTGGGGCTCAGAGTCTGTGTGTCCCCCCCCCGGTCTCTCTCACCTCCTGCCTCTGGAGCTCTTTGGGGCTCAGGGTCTGTGTGTCCCCCCCCCCCGGTCTCTCTCACCTCCTGCCTCTGGAGCTCTTTGGGGCTCAGGGTCTGTGAGAGCCGCACGTCGAAGGTCTCGCTCCACAGTTTGCTGTCTCGCCGCTTGGACGCCGACGCCGCCGATGAAGCTAAGGACGCCGTCGCCGAGGAGACGCGCGGGATCGTGGCCGAGGAGCCGGATACGGTCGCCGTGACAACGCGGGTCTTCACGACGGAGGCGGAGGCGGAGGCCGGCGCCGCGAGCTCCGCCCGGCTGTCCGTGCGTAAACTGATGGAGCGCTGTGGGCGGGACCAGAGGTTAGTCACATGTAGGACCGCTTAGGACCTCCCCCCTCCCTCTGTCTCCCCCCTCCCTCTGTCTCCCCCATCCCTCTGTCCCACCTGTAAGGGCTGTGGGCGGGACCAGAGGTTAGTCACATGTACTGCCTCTGTCGCCCCCCTCCCTCTGTCGCCCCCCTCCCTCTGTCTCCCCCCTGCCTCTGTCCCACCTGTAAGGGCTGTGGGCGGGACCAGAGGTTAGACACATGTACTTGAACATAACATATGTATAAATATATAACAGTATTTGACATATGACACACATGAAGGTAAAGTTAAGAGAAGTTTGACTCATTTCTGATATAACACGGCAACAGTTTAACCCCCTAACTCCCGCCTGAACCGAGCACATTTTCTCCAGTTTGGCTTTACCCCAATCCAAAAGCTTCTGGGAAAAAGCTGAGAAAATAGCGACAAAACTGAGACGAAAACAATGATGGAAATGGGACAAAAAAGTGACGAAAAATTGATGAAAAAGTGGAAAACATGTCACAAGAAATTGACCAAAAATGACAAAAAATGACAAAAATGTGACAAAAAAATGACAAAAATGTGACAAAAAATGACCAAAAAAATGACAAAAAAATGACAAAAAATGACAAAAATGTGACAAAAAAATGACAAAAATGTGACAAAAAAATGACAAAAATGTGACAAAAAAATGTGACAAAAAATGACCAAAAAATGACAAAAAAATGACCAAAAAAATGACAAAAAAAGAAAAAAAAATGAAAACAAATTTACAAAAATGAGTTGAAAACCCAACAAAAAAAGGATGTAAAAAAAAAATCTGCTGACTTGAGGAAAAAGCTCCTCTCAGTTCAGGCGGGAGTTAAGAGGTTAAAATGGTTTGCCTCTATGTACAGATACAGACGCATCTCTGGAATCGCCCATATATGGTCATGTTTGAAAACAGTTAAGGGGAAAACAATTTGGAGAAAAATCTAAACTTTCTCTAATTATTCAAAACCTACTTTAACAAATGCTGAATTATGAAAATAGTTTCTACTAAATAAAGATACAAAGACATGGGGAGGAGCAAAGTGGTTCAACAGCCCATAAATACATAAATCACAGAGAATGCTAACATGATGCTACATGTTAGCATCGTGCTAATGTTAGCGACTGCCGTTTTTTCGCTTCTACTGAACAATCTGTGAATAAACATCCACAAGGACCTGAGTTAGACTTTACTGTAGCTGCACAAACAACACGTCACCACAAAATGGCTCAAAAGTGAAAAACTGTTTCCGGGAAGATTCTATTTTCCCGCTCGCCTAAGCCACGCCCCCTTCTATGACGCGACGCCGTCTGTAGCTATGTCACTTCCTGTCGGTGTCCAATAAGGAAGTGAAGCTGAAACATCACAAAAATGGCAAAATCGTAAATATAAAAATGTGTCATATTATGCACCTAAAATGCAGTAAAATTGTTCTAAAGTGTCTCTTGTTTGAGTAAATACTGATGATATTGATGATATTGATACCACCATTTATTTGCGAATTGTCCGCCGCCTGTTCCACCACATTGTAATCCCACTTTAAGTACTTCCTTCTGGTTCAGTCCTGGTTTAGTCCTGGTTCAGTCCTGGTTCAGTCCTGGTTCAGTCCTGGTTCAGTCCTGGTTCAGTCCTGGTTCAGTCCTGGTTCAGTCCTGGTTCTTACCTGTAGACTCAGACCTAGTTCAGACCTGGTTCAGTCCTGGTTCAGTCGTGGTTCAGTCCTGGTTCAGTCCTGGTTCAGTCCTGGTTCAGTCCTGGTTCAGTCCTGGTTCTTACCTGTAGACTCAGTCCTGGTTCAGTCCTGGTTCTTACCTGTAGACTCAGACCTGATTCAGTCCTGGTTCAGTCCTGGTTCAGTCCTGGTTCAGTCCTGGTTCAGTCCTGGTTCAGTCCTGGTCTAGTACTGGTTCTTACCTGTAGACTCAGGCCGATTCTCTTGAGGGGCGTGGTCTTCACTGGAGGAAGCAGATTCACTAAAGACGTGACTCTGGACACGGGCTTCGATCGCTTTGAGCTCGGCTCCTGCGGGACAACGAGGAAACAGGGTTTACTACAGGAGTTAGTGCAGACTGGGGTCCTCAGTGTATTCAGATCTGCAGACGGAGCGAGGCCTGAGAATCCAAACTGGGACAAAGCCAAACACTCAGACTGACCCAGCTTTAAAAATAATTCACAATGGACATTTTCTATTAAGATCTTTGTTTGGAATTAGGTCTGCATACTGTGAGTGTAATAGCCTATTACCCAGAGTCCAGACAATCCCAAACAGTTTAACCCCCACCTGAACTGAGCACACTCTCTCCAGTTTGACTTTACCCAAATCTAAAAGCTTCTCGATAAAACTGTTAAAATAGCAACAAAAAAAATAGATGAAAAGGAGGATGAAATGCAACAAAAGAGCGACAAAAAGCGAAGGAAAAAATATGTTAAAAAAGTGAGGACAACACTGCAACTGAGAGAGGAAAAAGCTCCTTTAGAGGAGTTTTGTTATTGGTTTATCGGCCGAGACCTTATGAACTTACTGGGTAAAGCTGAACTATAAAAATGCACTGGGTTAGGAGGGTAAATGTGGAAAACGAGCATGAGTTCCACGTCATAATGGACCACAGGTTTCCAAAGTTATTAGTATCATTATTATTTGTAAATTGTTGTGTAAAAATGTGAGGAAAACCATTGTTCTGGTGGTGCCACAGACTGTATAAGAGCGATGGACTAAGGGAGGGTGTGGCTTCCCCCACAGCGCTCAGCACAGGCCTGGGTTTGTGGAGCCAGCTCTTATATATAGGCTAGAATGACAAGCCTGTGTTCAATAATGAGGGTTAGAAAAGCTTCAGTGGAAACAGATAAAGTCCATATGAGCCAGGAGGTTCCGGAGCCTGTTAGCTTCAGCAGCTAACAGTGATGCTACGTCGTCCATGTTTTTCACTGTCTGAGTGGGATTCATGATCATCTGCACTTTTATTCATTTTAAGTCGAGATAATTGAATTCATGCTTTAGTGATGCCTTTAAGTTACTGTAGGTGTTTTTCTGTTTTTCTGACACACATTTTGTCCAACTTAGGTCAGTTTTAGAACCTTTTTATACCCGGGTTTGTCCTGTTTTTATCCTCTCCAGCCTAATGGTGCTTGGGGGGTCTAATATTGAAAAACTGGGTGGTTGAAAGTTGTGCATTTAAAGCTGATGTTGGCTGCAGTGAGAGCAGAGTTTATCTCCACGAAGTCGAGCCCAATCACAGTAAAGACATGTTTTTGATCAAATAAATGCAGATATTCAAACCCACCGCCTGATCCGGGACCTTCCCATAACCCCTTAACTCCCACCTGAACCGAGCACCTTTTCTCCAGTTTGGCTTTACCCCAAAAGCTTCTGGAAAAAAGCTGTGAAAAGAGCAACAAAACTGGAACAATGATGAAAATGTGACAAAAAAGTGAGAAAACATTGATGAAAAAGTGGCAAAAATGTGGCAAAAAATGACAAAAAAAAGGGACAAAAATATGACAAAAATGTGACAAAAAATGTGACAAAAAATGACAAAAATGTGATAAAAAATGATGAAAATGTGGCAAAAAATGTGACAAAAAATGACAAAAATGTGATAAAAAATGATGAAAATGTGGCAAAAAATTGATAAAAAATGTGACAAAAATGTGACAAAAAATGTGACAAAAATGTGACAAAAAATGTGACAAAAATGTGACAAAAAATGACAAAAATGTGATTAAAAATGACAAAAATTTGATAAAAAATTATGAAAATGTGGCAAAAAATTGATAAAAAATGTGACAAAAATGTGACAAAAATGTGACAAAAATGTGACAAAAATATGATAAAAAATTTGACAAAAAATTTACCAAAAAAAAAAGACAAAAAAGTTACAAAAATTAGTTGAACCCCCAACAAAAAAATGCTGGAAAAAAGAAAGTGATGACGTGAGGAAAAAGATGCTCTCGGTTCAGGCGGGAGTTAAGAGGTTAAAATTGCACACTATATATATATATACACCACGCTCTGAGACGGGGACAAGCCCAGGAGGCGGTGCACCGTTTCAGATGATCAGAGGAGACAGAGCTACAGTTTCTCCATCCTCCAAGGTCATGCGGGTGGAGCGGCTGAAGGACTACAAGATCATGGACCCGGCCGAGGACAGGAACTTCTACATCACCGTGGACACAACCTGATCATCAAGCAGGCGCGTCTGTCCCACACGGCCAACTACACCTGTGTGGCCAAGAACATCGTGGCCAAGCGCAAGAGCTCCACCGCCGTGGTCATCGTCTACGGATTTCCCATCAACCAGTGCTCCTCCTGTGACCAAAACAGTGAAGATGGCGGCCGCGATACAACCATCTTTCACCAAAGAAAAAAAAGAGTGGAAAAGAGCGGTGCCACTGAATGGGTGCTGCTGCCGGATGCTCTCTCATCCAATGCAATTTCTCCATCTGTGAGATCAATAAAGTACCATCGTATCTTATCTTATATAAAAGCCTTCTGTGACCTTTGAAGCGACACCTTCGTTTCGTTCGTTTAACCTCTTTCTAATCTTTGCTGAAGTTACATAGTTACACATTTATCATCTGCAGTTACATAAACCCTGCCCTGGTTATTAAAGGTGACGTGAGAGTTTCCATCGGACTGAATTAAAATGGTGCCGAGCCAAGTGAAGCAGAAGGGACGCGCAGTGACAACAATCAATGCCTTTACCAACGGCATCTTTTTCCACTCCTGAACGGTCGGTACGGCAGAAACAATGGAACGTTTTTGAGTCGTTCATTTATAATCCGAGCAGCCCCCACCTCGAGGATCCGGACAGTATTTTAACAAAGTCATCAGTGTATTACAGAAGTCACAAAAATATCTGACTTTATTCAGTCACTAAGGAATATGACATGTCACTTACACAAAATACTGGAGTATATTAGTCATTACAATTCAAGTAACTCGAGTGCGTTTAAATGTATGAACGAAAAAAAAGCCAAACTCCCCCCGAAAAACTATAACTAATAAATAAGATCATGTCCTCGTTATCCAGAGTGTTGTTGATTTCTGGAGATATTTTTTTGTAATTGATGCAGTTCTTATGTTTGAAGAGTTTCGTGGCGCTAGGCTAGTGCTAGGCTAGTGCATGTCTATGGTATCAGCTAGCCTGCATTAAAAACAGTGTGACCCGCTCCACAGAGCACCTGAGGCACTGATAACACCAGACTAACCATATACATGTCTGTGTCCATAGAATCATGTTTGGAATATAACTGACCTGCATCACATGAATGATCACATTCTGAGGGACTATTTTCTCTCAGATCACTCCGCCGCCGCGTAGCTCATACAACCACGAAGCTGCTGCTGCTCAAATATAAGGTGTTTTAAATGCAAAATGGTTGAAATTACTCTATGGACAGACTGTTTTTAATGCAGGCTAGCTGATACCATAGAAATGCACTAGCCTTGCATTAGCCTAGCGCCGCGAAACTCTTCAAACAAAAGAACTGCATGAATTACAAAAAAAATACATCTCCAGAAATCAGCAACACTCTGGATAACGAGGAAATCCTGAAATATCCCTTTAATATAGAAGGTGCAGTTACACGTATGACCTGAGGAGGCAGTAGTGAGCATAAAATGGCAAACTTGCATCTAGTCCCTTTAATATCGCCAAAACAAAACATGAGAGAGTCTTCATTGGCTTTCACTTTTGCTCAGTGAAATTATTACTGTTTTCGATTTATATTTTGCCAAAGGTAACTCAAAGTAATTCAAAGTAATTCAAAGTAACTCAAAGTAACTCAAAGTAATTCAAAGTAACTCAAAGTAATTCAAAGTAACTCAAAGTAATTCAAAGTAACTCAAAGTAACTCAAAGTAACTCAAAGTAATTCAAAGTAACTCAAAGTAACTCAAAATAATTCAAAGTAACTCAAAGTAACTCAAAGTAACTCAGCTACATTTTTGAAACAGTGATATGTAACACAAACACAGTACATTATTATAGCTGCTACTAATACAGAATATATTACACTTTTAAAGTAACTTGCCCAGCACAGTATCAGTAGAGTATTATGTTGTTAACCTCTTAACTCCCGCCTGAACCCAGAGGATCTTTTTCCTCACGTCATCACATTTGTTTTCCATCATTTTCTTCTTGGGTATTCAACTCATTTTTGTAACTTTTGTACAATTTTTTAGTCAATTTTTTATCACATTTTTGTCATTTTTTTATCACATTTTTGTCATTTTTTGACATTTTTTTTGTCACATTTTTGTCATTTTTTTGTCATTTTTTTTGACATTTTTTGTCACATTTTTGTCACATTTTTGTCACATTTTTGTCATTTTTTTGTCACATTTTTGACATTTTTTTGTCATTTTTTTGTCACATTTTTGTCATTTTTTTGTCATTTTTTGTCATTTTTTTGTCACATTTTTGTCAAATTTTTGTCATTTTTTGTCACATTTTTGTCATTTTTTTTTCATTTTTTTTCATTTTTTGTCATTTTTTTGTCACATTTTTTTGTCATTTTTTTCAATTTCTTGTGACATTTTTGCCACTTTTTCATCCATTTTTTGTCACTTTTTTCACTTTTTCATCCTTGTTTTCGTCTCAGTTTTGTCGCTATTTTCACACCTTTTTTCCAGAAGCTTTTGGATTGGGGTAAAGCCAAACTGGAGAAAATGTGCTCGGTTCAGGTGGGAGTTAAGGGGTTAATATATGTCACTGAAATACTCTCAAAGTCCTGCACCCCAGCTTGGGAAACACTGTGTTAAACGATGCTGGAGGAGAGCGTTTGTTATGTCTATGTTTATGAATCAGCTGCATGTATTTCTGCTGCTGTGCCTGCCCTGGGGTAGACTGACGGAAGCGAGGCTGGCAATCTGTGTAAACGGCCCCCACCACTCACTCACACATACACTCACACACTGGTGGGCGGGTGGTGTCTTGCCCAAGGACACAACGACAGTCTCCATAGTGTCTTACCTCTGTGTGCTTTAAGACTTTGTTGCCCGGCTTGTCCGTCACTGTGGGTCTGAAAACCTCCACGGAACAAGTCGAGTTTCCGCTGGCCACCATTTTGAAAGTCCGCACGAAAGTCTAATCGATCAGCGAGCTCAGCGAGGTCCACAAACCCGTCTACACGTGGAAATAAAAGCTCCGGCTTCACCGAAAACGCTCCAATTCATTTGCACAAAACAGATGAAAACCAGAGCCATGTCGGTGTCGCCTGTCGCCCAAAATGTTCAGAAGGAAAGGCGCCTTCTTCAGCTCATCCTCCACGATTATTACAAAATCAGTCACAATAAAGCGGAAAAAACAATCCCAGCGTTTCAATCGTTCATCCCATAATCCTAATCCTCTCCCTGGTGTTTGAGTGATGGTTTCTCTTGCTGTAGTGTCATATAGACTCAGCATCCACCCCCCCCCCCCCCCCCCTGCTCCTCCCTCCTCCCCCCTCCCTCTCTATTGTTCACTCCCTGCTGTTTCTCTCGTCACTTCCTTTGACTCCGAGCTCGTATTGTTTTCATTTCAACGCGGCTTCATTACTAATATGATTCATTACGGGGCGTCCAGACTCTTTATATCGTTTGGTTGTAAAAGGATGACTCAGAAGTATATTTTGGAGGATCTGAACTTTGCTTGAGTTTAGACTTTCATCAAGAACACTTTTTACTTGTATTACCCGACATTTGAAAGACAAATATTATACTTTTACTCCGCTACATGTATATAAAGCAAAGAAAGTCTAAAAAAAGAGTCTAATAATGACGTAATAATCATCAATGGGCAGTAGGTGGCGCTGTGCAGGTGTCATGTCAAATATCACTGACTCACAACAAGGAAGAAAGTTTGTCCAGAGTTAAAGTGAAGGAGTTTGTTACATTTCTTAAGGAGTCAAAAGTTACAGGCAGAATTCAGTGGGTTTCTGTCGATCACTGGCATAAATGTGAGAAAAAAATACATGGCAAGTTTTCTGTCATTTTATCTTTTCAGAACAAGGTGTTTTATGCCTAAAAATGCCCCAAATTTTCCATCTTTTCGGCGACGAAATCTGCATAATGGACAGAGCTACATTCAAACTTATGGTTTCATTTTATTGATAAATGAGTTGCCAAGACTTTCTCAGAGCGGATTTAGGATTTCTTGTTTAGTTTTAAAATAAGCTGTTTTTTAGTGGAAAATTCATTCTAAACTCAATAAAAAAATTACAAAAACATGACAAAAATTTGATTAAAAAAATTACAAAATGTGGCAAAATGTGACAAAAAAATTGATGAAAAAATGACAAAAATGGGACAAAAATGGGACAATTTTTTTTTTACAAAAACATGACAAAAATTTGAGAAAAAAAATTGAGTTACCCCAGTCCAAAAGCTTCTGGAAAAAAGGTGAGAAAATAGCAACAAAACTGAGACGAAAACAATGGTGGAAATGTGACAAAAAAGTGAGAAAACATTGACAAAAAGTGACGAAAAATTGATGAAAAAGTGGCAAAAATGTGACACAAATTTGACATCAAAATTACAAAAAAGTGACAAAAATGTGACAAAAAAAGGACAAAGAATGGATAAAAAATTTATGAAAAACTCAATAAATGGAGCTTAAGGGATTAAATAATAAAAAATCCCTCTGAAAAAATCTTCCAAATCTTGTTCAGTCCAAGGCTGGAAAATGTGAAGTCTTTAGGTCCGACTGACGTGGACATAGTGTCGCCACAATGACAGAAACATGTGTTTGGAGAAAAAGGCCCTTGAAATTGTGTTCTCCCATATAAGTCTATGGGGGAACATTGAACCAGCGCAATATTTAAACATGTTATTGTGAAGATTAGGCATATTTTCTGTTTCCGGGTGAAAGCTTGTATGTTCAGAGACAGATTTGGCCCAAAACCTGAAAACTGAAAACATTGAGTTTTGCCTGTAGTGTCTCCCCTTAAAGGGATATTTCAGGATTGTTGACATAGGGCCTCATTTCCTAGTTATCCAGAGTGTTGTTGACTTCTGGATATATACTGTATATATATATTCTCTTTTTTCATGCTGTCCTTATATTTGAAGAGTTTAGTGATGCTAGGCTAATGCTAGGCTAGTGCATGTCTATGGTAA